>NW_008237229.1:6573790-6607621 GCF_000691975.1 Corvus brachyrhynchos | reverse complement strand
CTCCAGCAGGGCAGGGAAAGCGGCTTTTGGGGTCCCGGCGTTGTTTCCAGCAGGAAGAAAGAACGGCCAAAAAGAAAGAAGCAGCAGCTCCTTTCTCTGTAGCTTCTCTCTCTGGACGCTCAGAGCGAGCTGACCCCACACCCAGGTGTAGACAAAGGAGTAGCCAGGCCCGCCCCACTCCCCTTTTTGTCTTTCTTAAGTACAGCTATTTGCATATGGGAGAAAATTCCTTTAACAGGAAAAAACTAAGACTAAACTAAAACCCCAACACTGGTAAAAATCCTCTTAAACCCTTATGGAGAGACCCTTCTCACCTTCTTCACCATCACTATGTTGTAGAGTTGATAGCTTGCCAGAGCAAGAGTGCTGAGCCATCCAAGAAGGACTGCGGGAGGACAGAATGGCTGCCCTGCCCTAAGCAGCTCTGCTGAGCTCTCAGGGAAAGCTGTAGCTTACTAAACTAAACTTAGCACTACAACAGGAGTCCATCTTTTAAGCGCTGAGATTTTCATTGAGAGCTGTACTACAAAAGTAGATCAATAAATAGGACAGTACATTTTCCCCCCAAGAATATCGTGAACAGCTTGATTCACTTTTTCCTTTGCTGCCAGCCAGGATGGCACAGGACATGATTCTGTCTGCATCATTACTCCTGTCTTCACCATCTGAGTATAGAATCATAGAATGTTTTGGGTTTGAAAGGACTTTAAACATCATTTAGTTCCAAATCCCCTGCCATGAGTAAGGATACTTTTTACTAGACCAGGTTGCTCAGAGATCCATCCAGCCTGACATTGTATAGTTCCAGGAATGGGGCATCCAGAACTTCTCTAAGCATCCTGTTTCAGTGTCTCACCACCTGCACAGTAAAAAATTTCTTCCTAAAATTTAATCTCAATCTATACTCTTTCACCATGTTTGAAGCCATTCCCCCTTGTCCTGTCACTACATGCTTTTGTAAACAGTCTCTCTGTCTTTCTTGTCTGTTCCCGTCAGGTACTGGAAGCTCTCAATTAGGTGACCCTGAAGCCTTCTCTTCTCCAGTATGAACAATCCTAACTATTTCACCCCTTCCTTTTAGGAGAGGTGTTTCATTCCTCTAATTGGTGGCCCTTCTCTGGACTCACTACAACAGGCTTTCCTGTTTTTCCTGTGCTGGGTGCCCCAGAGCAGGATGCAGCACTCCAGGTGGAGTGTCACTAGAGTGGAGTAGAGGAGCAGAATCACTTCTCTTCATCTCCTGGCCACACTTCTTTTGATAGGAAACATAAAATCTGAAAGGAACTTGGATCTCACTACCACTAATTTTCTGGTCTTCATTTGTCCTTAACATATATATATCTAATTTCAGAAAAGGAACCAAACATCTGTGAAAGTTTTCAGCATTAATGTTTTAAGTATATTTCCCTAGATCTCACTATAAGGTTTTTCTTCTTAGAAACATGCACTAGTTTGAAAACAAACCAGTGGGAGGCACCAAGTCAGAGTAACAACTTAATGGGGAAATTAAAGAAAAGGAAAAAAATAAAAGTAACACTGGTTCAAACTGACAGAGTCAAGATACAACCTGACACCCTGTTAGTCAGGGTGGTGGTAGCAGTCTGGTAAAATGGTGGCTGCAGTCCTCTGAAGTAGTGATCCTGTAGAAAAGGGTCTGCTCTTCCTCGGAAGGTCCAGTGGTGGATATGTAGCTCCTGTCCTCTGGAAATCCAGTGGAAAGGTGTTGTCTCTGGTGTTCAGTCTCAGATTATATCCACGATGGGATGCTTGGTTCCTCCCTCTGGGTGGAGCATCTCACAATGGGGTAATGAGTCATGAGGCCAAGTGTTGATTAGGCTCATTAACAGAAGATAGTCTGGAGGGAGTTATCTCTGAGTCATGTGGCAGGACAATGATGGGCCATTAACAGAAAGTCTGGGGGGGGGAGGCAAGGAAACACTGCCCCACCTGATTTCAACAGCTCATGAGGATGGTAATAGAATATACTGCAACCCAGGACAAAACAGAAAGGATTTGCTGATAAACTTGTTCTTAGAGAGGTTTTTTTCAGCCTATTTGTCTTGTGGGTACTGTTGACATTATGTAATAATAAGCTTTAGAATTTATTTTTGGGTTCCTATCACTACTGCATTTTGAGCTGCAGCATTTAAGTAGTGTTATAACAGACAAGTAGAATTTTCCTATACTTGAAGTTTGAAGTACGTCCCTGACATTTTTGTGGCAATTCAACAGTGTTCTGATTTTTTCAGCAGTGGGCATAGAGGGGGGAAATGAAAGGGGTTTTTTTTATTTTTTGTTGTTGAAACACAATTTTAGAACACTTGGGTGATTGGTCTTGTATGCTACTGGGTTTCATAGGAAACTTTGTTATTCATGACATATGTTCCATATAATGATATAACAATTTTGAATAACTTAAATTTCTAGGATTCTGGTTCCCAGACTCACATTGGAAAAATTAAGCTTTTCAATAGCTTTATATCATAGAATGTCAAGTGTACAACTCTCTTTCATCACCTCTTGCTGTATGTACAACCCTCTTCCTGTATAGCCATTGAATACAGCAAATTGTGTGCGTGACATCGTATGATTTTCTCATATGGGGGTTGTTGATGTCTCTGTGGTATCCTTTCCCACATGCAAGTGATAATGTTGGATAACGATGGTTTGGTGTGCTCTTATGACTTTGTTCTCTCAGCAAGGTAATGTGTTCCTTTTTCAGCACAGGCCACAGACACTCAGACATGTAATATAACAAGGCATAAAAACAAGGTTTCATCTCAAATGATCTTTATTTTTCTCTAATAATTTATTGAGATAGAAGGCTTTTAAAATTGCCTTAATTTTAATAATGAATAATGGATGGTATAATTACACAGAAATAGCATTTAATTATGCTTTTTTTCTTTGCACAATATGATATATTAGCTACAGCTATTGAAGCCCATTAAACTGCAATAGACAATAGCATTCACAGTGTTCTTGGTCATGCCAGAAACCTTTTGTACCATTCTATACTGTTTGACATTACTTTGTTATGTTTGAGTGACTGCAATAAAATATGAACTCTGTTGTAGCTGAAATTACAAATTAAAAACTAATTAATATTTGAAATAAATCTTACTTCACAGCTCTAGCATTGTTCCTGAATGATAGCACATTAGACTCTTTCAGTATAACTTTCTAGTTTATTGAACTACAAGGAATAATTATTTATTAATGGAAAAGCATACATAACGTTAAACAAATTTAGCTAATTCTGCTCAAGCGCACAAACCACCCATTATCCCAAATTAACACAATCCTTGAAAAGTGTATAAGATTGAAAACAGTTAAAGAAAACTGAAAATATGAGTCTGTAAATGAAGGACTCACCATTCACGGTGACAGGTAACAGATCTGGAAAATGAAAAGGATGTTTTGAAGAGGGAACAACAGTATGGATGAGGAATTTGTTGGATGGTCAAATCCAGAGGGTAGCGATCAATATCTCAATGGCCAGATGAAGATCAATGCTGAGGGATATCCCTCATGGGTTGGTATTGGAACCAATAGTGTTGAATGTCTTCATCAATGTCCTAAACAGAGGGATAGAGTGCACCCTCAGCAAGTTTTCAGATGACACCAAGTGAGTGGTGGTGTTGACACACCTGAGAAATGCAATACCATCCTGAGGATAAATTCAAGAATTAATCCCATGTGAACCTCATGAGGTTCAACGATGCCAAGTGTAAGTGCTGCACCTGGGTCAGAGCAACCCCTGGTATCAATACGGGCTGAAGGATGAAGGCACCGAGGGCAACCCTGCTGAGAAAGATTTGGGGATGCTGGTAGATGAGAGGCTGGACATGAGCTGGCAATGTGCACTTGCAGCCCAGAAGGGCTGCATCAAAAGAAGCGTGACAGCAGGTCAAGGAAAGTCATTCTGCTCCTCTACTCTGCTCTCATGGAGCTCCACTTGGAGTATTGTGCACAGGTCTGTGGCCCTCAATGTATTGGACAGAGTCCAGAGAAGGGCCATAAAAATAATGAGAGTCATGGAACAGATCTCCTGTGAGGAAAGGCTGAGAGAGTTGAGGTTGTTCAGCCTGGAGAGGAAAAGGCTTCAGGGAGACCTAACTGAGGTGTTGAAATACATAGAGGGGTTCTTATAAGAATGATGGGGAGAAACTTTTTAGCAACACCTGTTGCAACAGGAAAGGGGATCATGTTTTCAAACTGAAGGAGGGTAGATTAGATTAGATTAGATTAGATTTTAAGAAGTTTTTTACAATGAGGATGGTGAAACACTGGAACAATTTGCCCAGAGATGGTAGATAACTAATTTCTGAGAATATTCAAGGTCAGGCTGGAGGCAGCCCTGAGGCACCCTGATCTAGTTGAAGATGCTGCTGGTCATGGCAGGGAGGATTGGACTAGCTGACCTTTAAAGATCCCTTCCAACTCGAGTTATTCTATGATTCTGTTTCTATGGTTTAAAGTAAAAGAATGAGTAGAGAAACTTCTTATATTGGTAAATAAGAATTCATTCACTCATATCAGTGAAAGAGCTGAAGGACTGATAAAAAAATCCCAACATTCCAGTGAACTGAGGACCTGAAATATCAAAAATGGCAAAACTTTAGAAAGTCAATGCTAATAAAGTGCTGTGAGTAATACTCTTCACTGTCTGCCTGAGAGAATCTGATTTGATTTCTGCATTTGTTTTTCTTCCTTATCAGGCCACCAGGATTCCAGCCAACATCCCCTCTTGCTAAAACAAGCCTATGTCTTTGGATGTTGTCCAGACTTTGCTGAAAGCATAGTGACTGCTTTATTTTTCCATATGGTTGTCGCCCCTTCAGTATTTAACCTATACTTGGTAAAACACATCTGAGTACCTGAGTGTAAGAAGAGCTGCTTAGGAATCAAACTATTCCCTTTAGGCTACTTGTGGGAGAAGATGCTAGAAAGAGAGGTATAATTCCAGGGTATGAATACTCAATCAAATTCACTCCAGGAAATCACAACCTGACTTTAATGCGAGCAGGAAAAGTCAAGTCTCCTTAATGAACCTTAAGATACCAATTGTGAGGTTGCTGTCAGAATACTGTGTACCCTGCAGTTGAGCTAGTTTGCCAAGCTTTATTGTGAGTTCAAATTAGGTAATTAACCACTACAGTGCAAGTAAGATCATACTTTCCTTAGTCCCTCATCTCACTCTGCTTCTTTGAGACCCCAATGTTGTAATCCCAGCCCAGACAAACATTCTTTGTACTTAACTCCATCCTGTGCAGTGGAGGTCAGATGAGGAACAATTATTTATGTGAGTAGAGTACAGAAAGGTTTAAATATCTAATTTGAGAAGCAGCTGCTCAAACTGGGCTGAAAAAGCATAGAAATATTTAAATGTGATTATTTAAATATGTAAAACATCCTCACACAGAGGTAGATGAGCCGGTTTAGAGAAAATCTTTGCAAGTTCTTGGAGCCTTACCGAGTAGCTTAACCTCCTTAAAGATGAGCCATCTTCTTGAAGTGAAATAAAGCAGTGACTACAAATATGCAGGAGTCTGAAGTATTTCAGCTATACTATTACAGCCTTCATTTACATGTACCAAACTCTTTCAATATGCTGCAATAAGAATTACTAAACTGAACTCTAACTTGATTAGAATAGCAGTCAACTTTTAATCTAATTTCTATTTGAAATGTGTAATTATCTTGGAATCTAATCTTGAGATTAGGTAATGGCAGACTGAAGTCTTTCATTTGCCACTTGATTTTTTGTCTGTGCATACCACAGCGGTGCTGGGGGTAGAAGAGACTGTTTAGTAGGAAATGCCATTTATGCTGATACGAAGCAGTAGTTTAGACCTGTTGCCTCTAGCAATGCATGTAAATGTCTGCAGAACCACTGTTCTCCAATGTCGTGCTGAGGATATGTAGGTTGAAGAAGGATAAGAATTGCCTCAATTTCCACAAATTCTGAATTAAGTAATTTTTTTTTTTTTAACTTCAATATGTTTTCCTTGAGAAATAATGGTTTAAATGACTATGATAGTTGTACTTGCTGGTTAATTTTAAGAAAAGAAACCACCACACTCTAAAAAGCCCAGCAGAATCTCTCATCTGATTATCTTTTCATTTAAGAGCAACAAACCAAAGTCACTTGTACAAATTTTTGGCAGTGATATCGGGTAAGATCATTAGGAGCTTTAAAATCCCAATGAATTCTTGAGGATTGGAAAGCTGCCAATGTGACTTTCCAAACTCACAAGCCTAATGCAGGTTATATAAGACAAGCTACAAACAGAAGTCTAGATAATTCCAACTATTTGACACAATTTACTCATACACTCTTCGACTGTACTACATAAGTCAGTTAGTGTCTGGGATGCATTTGGTATGCTGCAGGTGCTTCAGTGCTAAACCACAACCTTCAAGTAATGACAGATATGATGCAATCTGGGATGCAGCAGCTGTTTATGAGTAATAATACTGCATAGGAAAAGCAATTGTTTTTCTGGGCCCATCAGGCTGGCTTTGATTAGAGAAACACAGCAGAAATATTCAATTAAACAGTTCTTTCAGAAAAATGGCCTGTGCATCTTATTCTTTGAGTATTTCCAGTGTGTTACTGGACTTGTATAATTTCCTGTCACACTTGCCTGTCATTCAACTCCTGTTGAGTTTTAGCTTTTGTCTTGCTTTCTTTAAATATTTTTCATTTGCAGACTTTTTAACAAGCTGAATTAATGTGTCATCCCAATCATTGCTGAGTGAATAACACAGCCACCCCACAAGGACCACAGCAGAAGGTAAGGAGACTGAACTAGTAGCTATTGCAGGGATCTACATCACTTTAGTTAAATTAGTCTTGTCTATATAGTGTGTAGGTGTCTTTCAATTTTGTGTATTTTTATAAGCAGCGAATGAGATGGCTTGTTATATTTAAGATGTAGCAATGATGACATATAAATCTCCTCTCATCAAACTTTCACTACATGCCTGGATTGCATTTCCTGTAAGATGGGAAGTTCTTTTCTAAGGCTCTGAGGCATGACTGACCTTAGGAGTCCAGACTCCTAGTCCAGACACTGCAGCTGCTTTCAGGCACAATAAACAGTCCTTTGTCAGTCACTGCTTGCCAGGTCACTTGGGAAAATATTTGAAAGCAGAAGTCCAGGGCAATCATACTTCAGCAATTTCTCTTAGTGGGACTTGTGAGTCTATGAGGAACCTGTCATCTTTTCAGATGTTTTTTACATATTTAACTCACATCTTAAGTGTCTTGGTTACAGGAAGATTTCGGGTCCGAGAGAAAAAAAAGGCTAAGATCTTTCTCTCTTATATGTATCCCATTTCTTGTTAAATGTTAACTTGAGATAACAAAAAGAAGCTGACATTTGGGCTGTGTGATCCCTCATAGTAGTTTGTCCCTCCTTTGAAAATGTCCTTATTAGGGGAAATGGAAAAGAACATGGATATTCTTCCTTCACCTTGGGGTGACATACCTCCAGGTTAGAACTCCATTTATTGGCAGGCTGGCACTGATCTTGCCTGCTTAACTTTGAAACCAAAGACATAAGTTTGTAGGAGTGCATGCTTTCAACAAGTTTTACAAATAATTGACTGATTTCCTTCCCACCTGGAATGAGTAACTAATGTGTGCTAGAATTAGAGGAATGAGCAGAAGTGTGAGTGCATCACTGCATATTTGCAAGGGGAGCTTCATTTCTTGAACTACTTAATTCTTTTGTCAGTGTCTCAGATTTGTTTTGTCCTTAGTATTTACCTTCTCATAGCTGTCCTACTCATAACTGTGATAATATTGCAATAATCTCTGTGGAGAAGTCTGATTTTTCCAAGATAGAAGAAAGCAGCTGTCAAAGTGGAAAGAGCTCCCATTTCTGGCATTCAAAAAAAAAAAAAATTCTCTGCCAGTTAGAATGGGTATTCCTTCCTGAGACAGAATTTTCGATAATATGTGCACATAACTTGTTTATTTCTCAAATAATATCTTTATCAAAATCATATGAATTGTGGAAACATTTAGATATGTTTTGTTCAGCTGTGCTAGCTTTGTTGAGTGTGACAGGGTGGAGGATGTTAATTTTAGTAGAGATCAGCTGATGTACATTGTTATTCCTGGAGAAATTTGGTCATGTGCCCAAGTCCTTTCAAAGTATAAAGCATGATAAGTGATGGTAGAAAACCTCTTATTCTTTGTGATTTTGTGACAGTATATCTATTCTTTTGCTTCACTGTAGCATGAGTCTTCCTAATATTTTTCTGATTCCTTCACTTTTCTGTCTTCTCAGTCAGAAATAAAATTAAAAATTAACAAAGTATCTATGTGTAGCCTATAAGTCCCCCCCATAATCAACTTATAAGGACCACAGTCTTGTTCAAAGCACTGTAAAATATATATATAGCATTGCACATATGGGATGGGTAGAACGAACTGAAGTTTCTCACTTTTGCTTCTCTTTTAATTTAAAAATGCCAACTAGAACTCAGGTTTTTGGGCACCAATTGTTCATACCCTTTTCTAGCCAATATGGTATAAAATTTAATAATATTTCTTTTCATTTTTCAGGTACCAAAAGGCTCAGTTACTTGTAGCAGGGCAAAGTAGTAACTTAGAGTGAATCCTTTAGACAGGAGTATATCCTAAATGGACCTCAAACTTGGAGATTTGATGTCTTACTGTGAAAATGTGCCAACACCTTTCTCTGAAAACTTTGTTTAATACAAAGTCCAAAATTCCTTTGTTTAACATAAAATTTAAAAAAAGAAAGAAAGGAAAAAACAAAACAAAACAAAAAAGAAAGCCGTCCTTCATTAAACCTTTTAGACACAGCTCTCTGTCATGAGATTCATTTGCTGCTAAAATTGGAATCACTTTGTGCCTGAACAGGTACCCAGGATGCTCTTTCTCTCAAATGGTCTCTGTAGAGTCCTTAACTGTAGATCAATGTTTCTGAATTTTTATAAAGGCTTTAAAGGGAGTACTGAAAGGAGTTTCTCTGTTCCTAGATATAGTAATGTGCTGTTATATTTTGAGGGATTTTGCAAAACAGTTTCCTTACTGTTTACCTGAAGGACCTGTTGGGCCTAACTTGATATACCTCATTCTTTCCAGCCTGTTCATACTATTAGACACAGATAAAATCCTCAGTCTTTGTAAACATGAAAAGAACTTCCAGTGCTAGAAAGAGTGCTGGAGAGAGCAAGGTGGGCAGATACAGGTCACCTAAAAATGAAGGGATTCCTAATAATGACTGAAAAGTGTTACGAAATCAGAGTGAGTGTTCTTTTTATTTAATGCCATGTATGATGTGCTTTCTTGCATTCCTATTGCGTATGAGATTTTTGTTTAAAGTGTCATCCTAATTTTTTTTCATGTCTGATAATTTCAAGCAAACCTGAACAAAGTGAATGGGACAAAACACTTATTTTAGATTTTTCCAGAATTCCAAAAATCCTTTTGCCCCTAATTCCTAGTTCATTCACAGTCCTATCAAACTGACTGTCAATAGATTTATTTTCTCTTCCAGTCCCAAGGAATAATCTCTCATTCTTTTAATTTTCTTTGATGTCCTATGAACACTAGTATTCCAAAATATTATTCTAGTAACACCTTGCACCTGTTGTTATTGATTCAACAAACTGATTTTTTACCCACTTTATGTGGGAAATCCATAGATTGTACACTGCTAACTTTTGAAACCACACATATACCTTCAAGTTTACATTAACAACAGACATCACTGATGAAGTTGTACAGAACTGAAAATGAAAACCTATGTTGATGCAGATTTTAAAGAATATTCTGTTTGTTGAATATGCAAAAGTTAATTTGAAGATTCATGCTCACTGACAGCACTGTGTAAACTTTGTCTGTGTACTTCCTGATTATTTGTACTAAATTTTAGAAATAAACGTGTATGAAATCATGGTTACAACATCCTGTCTCTAATTTACAGTAGTTGGGATTTTGGGGAAGCATAGGTTTTGGGTGTTGGTGGGGGTTTTGTGGTTTTTGGGTTGTGTTGGGTTCATTTTATGGGTTTGGGATTGGTTTTTCTGGTTTTATTTTGTTGTGTTTTTTAATTTTTTTAATGTCTAAAATCTATCTGAACACAGATAAAGGCAGCTTTATATTTACAATGTGCCAGACTAGAAGTCTATAATCAGATCTTCTCAAATTTCAGTCTCTTGCACCCTTACAGCTCTGGGTGTGGATGCAACTACTTGTGCTGGTTTCTACGGTATTGGAATTTGTGAACTAGCAGAAATATTTAACTTGTTTTTCACTTGACTTTTCATCCCATTTCCTCTCTTTTCCCTCTACCTCTCACAGGGGAAATAGAAAGAAGAAAGTGTAAAAAACTAAAATCTTATATGCATTTTTGATAGACTTTTGCACAGTTTAAACTTTTAGATGAGGAATGATCAGGATCCAGACCAGAAACCTACATCAAATGGGATTATAATGATGTGTAATATAATGTATAATGAAATATTACATTAAAAGCAAGAAGAAATATGGTAAAACTATTTATAATGTTATGAGCATGCAGTCTGCTTTGTGGTATGATACTCGCTACCAATCTCCAGTGAGTTCTTTAGGAATAAAGGTGTTTTTCTCCTCGCAAGATTCGGGATTAACAGAGCAATACCATAATAAAGGAACAATACACCGTGCTTGTTGCTAAGGGAGCAAGAGAAAAGCTTATGTGTCATGGTGTAT
The DNA here is from genome assembly GCF_000691975.1 of Corvus brachyrhynchos. Classification (NCBI taxonomy): domain Eukaryota; kingdom Metazoa; phylum Chordata; class Aves; order Passeriformes; family Corvidae; genus Corvus; species Corvus brachyrhynchos. The sequence continues at coordinate 6,596,883 of NW_008237229.1, read as the reverse complement.
TGTCACAGCTGAAATCTTCATAAAGTATTGTATTTGATCATTAAGAGAAATTATCTCTGAGATAAGATCAGAGAAGTACAAAGTATTTAACTTGTGCTTTGAAGGCAAGCAAAAATAAGTCAGTTGGTGTTTGTTCATGCAGGAAGCTCAGTGCTGACACTTTTGTTCTGTATGACAAATACAACTGCAGATATATGACCTTGATTTCCATAGTTCAACTCAAGAGCTTTTGAACAAATTAAACTGCAATTAAAGGAGAACAAAATAAAGAAGTGTGGATCACTGCTCTCTGTCAAGTTATAGTGATTGATTTAAATAACCACTAATACTGCTTCATTTCCACTGATTCAGTAAGATTTCTGGATATGCAACACACAGGTATGCACACACACAAGAAGGTGGCTTAGCTACTTGTCAAATTGTTTAAGCCAGTGGTTATCAAGGGATTTGATCGAACATAAAGAAGAAAGAAATCTCATTAGTTACATCAGAAAAACAGATACACACAGGGATGACTAAAATGGAAACGGTTTTGTCAGAGATTTTAGGGAGGAAAAAACATCGCAATTAGATTTATTTATTGTTTAAATGTGTCACTAAAAATCTGGACAGTTATATCCAATACAGCAGTGGGTTCCTAAATTTCTTTTTTTGTTAGGATCGGACAATAAACTTATCAAGATTTTTCTTCTTTAAGACCTTTAGAGAGACAAAAGGTGTAGTCTGTAAATAAGAGATTCCAGTTATTCTTCTGCACCCTTGTCTTGCCTGAGGCTATTCTCCTTCTGTCATCAACCGGTTTAATAACCCATTGACCATTTTATTATAGCCTTTGTCCAGAAAAACACTTTCCTGGCTGCTAGCATGCTAGCATGTTTCCAAAAATGACACAGAAATATATCAGAAACAAGTAATAAAGGCCTCACCATGTTTGAGATATTTACTTGCAAAAGTGGTATCTGCCAGGAATACCCAACCTATTAAGAGTGAGACATTCATTCATTTCAATACAGACATCAAGTCCATTTTTAGTCAAATCAATTTTAAATCAAACTGGTTTTTCTTTTCAGTTTTGAGTTTCACTTAGATCTTGGCAGTCCCTCTCTAAATGAAACCAACTTTCACCATGAATTGGTGGTTAACTGGTGAAATAAATCAAGAAGAAAAAATAAAAAAATAAAGTCAAATCAGTTCTTCATCTGGTTCAGTGTCACACAAAGCCAGACATGAGTTGCTAGGCTGAAGAAAAGACATCTCTTCTTAAAGAGATGGTGATATCTCATTCTGTCTAATGTTTTAATGAAGTTTTGCACTAGTTCTTCTTGCTTTTCTCTGGCAAGTTTTCCTCTTTGGTTTTTTTGTTGCGCTCCCAACAACCACTTCAAACTGCAGACTCTTCAAAACCATCCACTTACTACATTAGGGCACTATTTTTCTCAACATTTTCAGTGTCAAATATATGCCTGCCCTGTCTACCCAGTACCAAAGACCAGACTATTTTCTCATGGATTAAAAAGTTCAAAGCTATAGCACTGCTAACAATATCTGATCAAGAAACAAGAGAAAGTCACAAGTAGAAGGAGAGAAAAGATGCACTGTGAAGAATGAAACTCAGTGGGTTTCAGTGTAGTTCAAAACCTCAGAAGTGGAAATCAGATCCAGAAGTAGCTTAAATCTCATCCTTAAGTTAAATCATCTAAAGTTGGCATTTTCATATTAAAAGGTGTAGGATAATTAAAATTACATTTTGAAAATTGGGGGCAAATTAAATTTTGACCCACTAGTCACACATTATCTGAGTGAAATATCAGGGCACCTTGCCTCAATCCTTGCATGTCACTACTTGACAAACCTAAAACATGACATGTCAGTAACTTACTGTGGCTATTGGTTGGCTATTGGTCAGTAACTTACTTGGCTAACCATGCAGGATGTCCTAGATCACTATCTTTATCAAGAGAAACAATTCCAGGATCTCTTAATATCCTTTCTACACTTATATAGTCTATGTAAAATTATTTTTGATTTTTTTTGATAGTTCATGTAGCTGTGCAATCATAAATATTGTATTTCAAATTATGGAATATATATATTTAATTTAAGCTGTTTTTTTAAATTTCACTACATGCAAGTGAATCCAATATAATAAGAGCTAGACTAACTGCACTAAAGACCTTTGCAAAAGCAGTTTTAAAATAAAACCCCTCTTGCCCTTCTCAGTGAGTGACTCTACTGCTTTGTAGGGCAGCAGTCAAAGATGGGCTGGCAATGAAAACTTCCCACATGTGAAGGAAACTTCAAGTACCGTAATGCAGATCATCATTTAGGAGCTACTCATATCTGAACAGATGGTGAAATCTATTCAAATGAGTATGTAAACATATTTTCAAAGATCACAGCACCCTAAATAAGAGTGCTAGAATTTATTTATCTTGAACAGTTTTTGATGTCTTAAAATAAGACAGAGATAAGATTACTGAGACAAAGATTTGTCAGTGATAAATGCCATTTTAGATGTCAAAATACAAAATTTAGATCTTTAAAGTCTTTTCATAGCTACAGATGTTCCAGAATTACTGAAGTACCAACTTTTAATGCCAAAAAGATCTTTACAAGACAGTATTTCTGAAATTCGTCATATTTCTATCTGACAAAATTTGATGATGGTTTGATGCTACCACATTTTATCTCATTAAGGACTGTGCAGGTTCAAACTAATGATCATAGAGAGAGCTGAAAACCTTATGGCTTTGATGAAATCTCCTATATGTGTTAACAAGAGGTTGCATTTAGGATATTAATTTATACAGAGTGAATGACAACTCATTTTCATGGAGTTTGAATGGCCATTAAGCATTTTAAAGAATGGCATCGTTGCTCAGATTAACTATCTATATAATGAAAAGAATGCAAATCTTGTTATTTTCACCGAGATCTATTGTTACTCTTGAATAGCAAAGCAAGGATCCTTCTTGCAGATAACTGTCTTGTTAGTTGCTCTTGTTGAATTATAACGTTTTGTTTTAACTAGTATACCAAGATATTTGAATCAGAAATGATGCCATTTATGGTGCAAATGCATTATTTAAAGCCTCAAAGCCACTAAGGATTTTGTCTAACAAATAAGGAGTCCATTCAGTCTCTTCACTGACTGAATTACCAGAGTGCCCCCAAGAAGAAACCAAGGACCAGCTTTTATATGTATTTTGCAAAAAGCATTTTGAATCATGCACAGTCCTTTTGTGTGCCACTAACACTTGGAACAGACAACTTAGTCATTGTGAAAATCTTTTGAAGTATAAATGACTAACATCTCTTTTCATCTTATCCATGATTTCAGTTTTACCTGAAATGTGTAGTTAACAGGAGCAAAGAGTATTCTTAAGGCCATCTTGTCATATTCTTTTCAGCTCTCACTGAACCAAGAGTTCCCATTTCAATTCAGAACATCTTTTTCTATTCCATGTGATTTTTTTCCCTTCTACTCTGCAGTTGCAAGTACAGAAATTTAAAAAGAAGTTGGCCTAGTGTTTGCATATGGAGAGACAATGCTAGACAGAGAAAATCACTTCCAGTTAAGTCAGTTAAGTAATTTTTCCTCTTGGCACTGGTCTGCATCTACCTGTGTCTAAAAGCAGTTTCCTTATGCAAAAGGAAATCAGACTTTCTGATGTGAATGGCAGACTTTATTTATGTGTGTATTTATGAATACACACACAGAGACATTTATATAAATAGATAGTAAACAGAAATCTTAGATTGAAGGAATAATTACAAATTTATCATGGACTATGAAAGACTGTTATTTGTATGGCAAGTTAAACAATTTACCTTTAAAATATGTTGTATAACAGTTGATTGGAAATAAAGGTAAGTAGAAAAAATATTTTTTTCCTATTATTCCAGTGTAATCAAGGTTTTTATCAAGCTATGCATTTTTACAATTTCATTTGTCATAATAAATGTCTACTGCAGTCCTTTCTGTAGACAGAAGAGCTACCAGTGATCTCCTGTGTAACATAATAGTGATTGTCTGAGGTTAAGAAATCTCCTATTCAAATTATCAAGGAAATATTGCAAAGGCTGAATAATTTTAGTATTCTCGAAAAGTGGTAACAGCAAGCTGAGGGAATAAACCAAGAAGAACCCATTAATTGGTAGTATTTAAATAATATTAAAAAAGATAATGGCCATATTTGAAAGCATATTTTTCTACTCATTTCTTTCTAAGTTTCCCCAGCTTTCTTTTGCATCTGATAGGAAAAAAAAAAAAAAGGCAAACCTCTCATATCTCATATACCTGCTGTAGCTCTAGCAAGGTGTTATTGCAGCTCATCTGGTAACAGAAAAATATGAAAAAGCAAAAGGTATATATTAAAAAAAGAGCACTTTACTGCCTGATATTGTGGAGAATTTACACTGTGTATCATGTGACTATTCTACTAAAAAATCTTTCATTGTCATGTGTGACAGTCTGACAAGAAAATTATCAAAGTATTATTACGAAAAGAATAAATATAAAGAAATATTCTTTTTTAAAATAAAAGCCAGAGAAATTTAAATTTCAGTTTTATTTGCCTGTAATAATCAAGGTAGAGAAAGGCCACTGTAAGTTTACGCTCCTTGTCAAAGGCCTGAAGAGAAATAAGATCTACAACAACTAAAACATTGTCTTCCACAATATCTCTCTGTTAGATTTACATTTTATTGGTTTGATAAACCCCTTTCCTGAAATCAGATTGTGAAAAGATGTGGTGAGATCTTTGCGGCCAAAGGCTACCACTTTGCACTGAAATAAGCCTAATAATCTAGACCACAGAAGATGCAGATTCCTTGAGACAAATTCCTCACTTACTGTCGGTAAGAACTGAGCCACAACATTAGTCATGGAAAGAGGAGTATTTTTAGATGGCAAAACTACCATACAGTAGCTCATGTACAGCAGATGTTAAAGGAGTTCTGCTGTGTTTCAGCTCACCTTGTACAATATAATGAAATAATTTTTGCAATTACTGCAATGCAGTTGAAAATAGGATACTGAATTCTTACTGACTGAAAATCTGCTACAACAAAATGCATTGAAATTGCAGTGAAACTAAGCAATAAATCCAATGTATATTTGGGTAATTGAACTTTAAATGTTCATGGCAGATGATTTGTCTGGATATTAGAAACCTGTGTCACATATCTCTGGGATAATTTTTCTCATTCCTCTTTGCAATCAAGAAATTCCTGTCTGCCTACAATTTAAGGAATTGACTTGTCTGGCTTGTCTATTTAAGCATGGTCTCTGAAAAACCTTAACGTAAGGTTTATTCTTTCTGTAATATTTGATGGTTTATGAGTCATTTTTCAGGTGGCCAATCTGCATGCAATTGTTGGGAAGATACTAGTTCTGCTTTTCTAAAACCATACAGGAAAAATTTGGACATTCTAACTGGGAGACAGTAAGGTCATGAATATAGTTGGAATTCTGAAGATGAGGTTGGTATGTCTAAAATATGTAAGATGTAAAAATTAGGAAAATGAGGTGAAGAAAGGCTTTATTGTAGTGCATTTTTTGTGTATTTTTTGTTCATGTAAGCACTTCATTCATTTACATCTCTTTACCTGTGATGTCAAGACCTGTTGGTAAGTTCAGAAATCCATATTGTCACTGAAAAACTACTGGACATTGTCCTGGTCATAATCCCCATTCATTCTTCCAGTCTGTCATGGAACAGAGAAAGTAAGACAGCTCAGTAACTTCTGTTAGTGCCTTAACACTAACACCTGCACAACCTTGTATCTTTCTGAAACTAGAAAAACTGCCATAAAATGTTAAACAACCTCTATGGATGTGTTCCTTTAGCAGGAGAATAATCTACCTCTACCTTGAATTAATACTGATTTTCCCTTGAGAGTTCAGTTATCCAGCTGGTAAACACACAATGCTCTCCTTAGTTATTCCTCAGCTTAAATGTATAGAGATTCTTCCAAAGGGTATGTGATTCTTCAGACGTCTGTGAAAACAGAGGAGCTGTTTTGGAGGATCAGAGAGAAGATAACTCTTAATGTATCCACCTGTTATTTCTCAAAGTGTTTCAAAATAGAACTGCATGCATGGGTAATAATTCTTATATGAGTGAAAATGGTGCACAGAGTACTGCAAGGTGGGTGTGCTGATACTGCCTGGTAGCTGGAGCTCCTGCAGGAAATTTTTGAGTTCAGATTTGCTCTGCTGTCATTTGCACATGTAAGATACTCTCCTAGTCTTAAGAACATATGATCATAAATGTTTTAGAAAATATTTTGGGAATATGAGTAGAAGTAGATTATGTAGCTGTTTCTTGGATCCTAAAAAATTTCATTTATGTACTTTTACAATTCAGTGTACTGATTATATAAAATTGAAATTAATGTAAGTATAACGCCCTTCTGACAGTAAATATGATCAGACTTGTTTCTCTATGGACTATTAAACCATATGACAAAGAACTCTTGCTTTAATGCATTTGAAAGAAAAAAAGGTCTGGCTGTAAGTTTTAGAGGTCTTCTGAAAGTGTTTTGATAAAAATAGATCAGAGTGGAGACTGAGACAAAAATGTGCTCAGAAAGAAGTAAGTGTGACCTCATCTTATGTCAGAACATTTTTGTTGTATTGCATTGTTTCCCTGTGTTGGTGAAAACATTATCACAGGCTGATTGCTCAAGGTCATGACCCGCAGATATAAGATATTTTGAGTGAGATATTTTCAGTGCAGACAAAAAACTGTTTTGAATCTCATCGTCCAAGTGAATATCCTAAACTTTACACTTAAAAGCACACACTTAAAGTGAACAGAGGTTTCTATTTTATTTTGAAACAAAAAATGAAAATAAATTGTAATAAGAATCAGATTGTTATCTTCTGCTGTTCTATTTACAGATCTTGTAGCTTAAGGCAAGGATCTATATCTGCTTTACAGAGGATTACAGCAGTCACTTGGTAGTTCATAAGACACTGGAAACTCAAATGGTTGCTTATTTTCGACTTACAACAAGAAAAGGGCCAAGGACCTGCTGTTAATATCACTTTATCATTCATGTGACCGTTACTAGGCTGCCTTTATCAACACTCTAAGTGCCATTTACCCATGAACTGGTACTTGAACAGCTTGTATAGTGAATCTCTCAAAAATAAATCACTATCAAAGCTTTCCTATCCCCAGACATGTGACTATACCATTAGGAATATCTGTTTTCCTGCATGACCTTTTTCGATATATTCAGAACTGCCTTATTATTCTTGACACCACCAGCATTTGACACCATGTGAAAAACTCCAAAATGAATGTATGCAGGTGTAAATGCTAAATGAAATCTTGTCTGACTTTTCATTACCTTCAGAAGGAGCTATATTCTCTTTTTGCTATGACTGTCCTCTGGAAATAGTAGAATATCTGCTCAAGGGTATTTTTCAGAAAGGCATTTTCTGCACAGAGTAGTTTTACATTATGGAATACCCTGCTGATTTTGAAACACTAATGTTATGTTAATTTATCTGACAATGTAAGACCCTCTTGTGACCACATGAACACTAGTCAAAACCCTAAATATATCTGATCATCTCATTTTTTCAAGCTACTAAAGATTGCAGAGATAAATTGTCACACATTGCTTTCCCCAAGGACAGTCAAAGGTAGGTGTCAAAGCAGAGAAGACTAATTAGTCACCTTCCACTACTTCAGGGTCTGAAGAACAGGTTTTTGTAGCTTGGATAAAGTGATCATCTACACTTTCTTAGGCAGATTGTCCCTCTCCATTTTCCCCACCCTGTACCATTTTTAAGGGAACCTATAAGTAAAAGACTGTGATACTGAAACCCTATGTTTGCAAAGTGCTTTGGGCATCATCAAACCTTTGTGTAATGCATGATTTTCTTCATGGAGTCAATTGGTCTTGGCTGTGTTTTGTTTAAGTGTGTAGTCTGCTATTTAAGTCTGTTTATCCTCACATCTACAGACATGTATTTTTTATCTTTTTAATGCAAGTCAAGATTCTGCAACTTTAAAGCTTGAAGCCATCTTATACTTCTATGTGTTTAATGTGCATGTTTGGTAAATGATTGCCCATCCTCATTCAAACTTTCGTCTTATGATGTCTTTGAAATAGCTTAATGCTGCATTAATGCAGAAGATAAGTTCTTCATAGTTTCCAGTGCAGTGAGTTGGTTGCTCATTAATAGCTGTTTGGAATTTCACCCAGTGTAAGCCAGTCAAAATTATTTTCTATAAACTATCCTGTCACATTTTGCACCAAACATTATTTATCTAGGCACAACTATTGCTCAAGTAAAAGATTCACCATTTAATAAATTTTTTAAAATCTCACTATACTCCTGTAATTGATAACACACAACTACAATGCAGAGGCATAAATTCTTTTTTAAGTAGGTTTATTTTACCTGTTAAAGTCAGACAAATCTTCAAGCTCGGCCATTCAATTCAGATTGTCCACATCCATACTAGACTTTGAGATGGGCATATGGGATGGGTATGTTAGATTTTCAAGAGAGAAGGGGCTTCCTTTCGTGCTGTAAGAGAATGAAAGAAAAGTTGTGACAGATGCTCCAGAAGGACTTCTGCTTACTCTGGAATATGGCCAAACCTTATTAAGTTCTTAAAAATGTTGGGTTCATCATGGAGCAAACACTCCCTTTCATCTTTGACATCTATAGAGCGCATAATAGAATAAATTTATGAGCTGATGTCCTCATCATGCTTTTATTTTCATTTCCATTATGTTCCCTCTTCATTTAGTCAGTCATAAAAAATTAGAACATTTGCTCCCATCTGAACTGCAGTTTCCAAACCTAAAGTTGCTTAAAAGATGAATCCGGTAAGCCTGTAATTAAACACGGGGGAAAATATGAACATCAGTTATGGGTCCATGTTAAATCAAGAAAATAAAGGAAATTCTGACTGTGATTAAGGATGAGAGACTGACTTTGAAACCAAGAATTTAAAGAGTTGTGTTTTTTTTCCCCTATTGTATAGCTAAGAGTATTGTATGTTGTAGTTATAGCAAGATTTTGGGAATATCATTCATTCAATGCACTCAAAACACATGAAAATGCAGAATACATTGAAGACTAAGAAACAGCAAAACTTATGGATGATTTGCATTTCTTTCCTTTCATACATTGAATCATACCAAGCAAGTGAATGATTTCATTCTTCCTCTATTAAATATTGCAGTTTAATGTGGCATTATGAAAAAAAAAGAGACAAAAAATAAGCAAGCTCTATTTTACTTAGGATTATGAAACAGAGAAAGATTTGACTCAAGGCACAGCTTTTATTATATCTAAGCTGCTAACTTTTCTGTGAAGTTCTGTGAAATTAGTGTTGATCTGTTGGGTTTTGTGGGTTTTGTTTGGTTGGCTAAGGTTTCTTTTCATAGCAGTATGTAGCACACCTGAGTCGTTGAATTAAAAGTTCAATCTCTGTATCGATGAAATTTAAACTGAGATTTTGCCTCTGGGAATGTAAATGAATCAGATTAAACAACAGAGTGTATTTGTCAAGCACTAGAGCTGTGTATCCCACTACAGGATTTTACTCAAATTGTAGAATAAGCACAGGCTGTGGGATGTTACTGGTGTACTGATTGTATGGAAGCCAGGATTTCCAGACTCTGCAGATACTCAGTGTTAAAACAGGGACTCCAGAAATCCCAGGAAGGGTGTTTGGCCAAGAGAAAACCTTCCTGATAACCCTGAAGTGGGAAGAACCTGAAAACTCCTGACTCCTCAGCATACTTAAGCACATTCAAAGAAGACTAGAAGCCCTTGGGACTTAAGAAGACTGAGAGCTCTTGAGACTCCCAAGCATCTCGGGGAGCCATGAATATTGCAAGAGCTCTGTGATCACCAAGGTAGGAGATTGCTTGTCAAGACTCCCTTGAAGCTTAAGAATCTGAGTATCTTCAAGTCCTTTTGACCTGCTTGAGGGAGCACAGGGGAAAAAAGAATCTTTCAGGTCTTTCATATGGGTTAGTTTAACTAACAGACAGAGAAACAGTCAACTTTGAAAGAGCCAGGATCACCCAATGGAAGTCCAGTACATACCAGTACTTGGTCAGTGACACATGATATGACCAGGTCCAGGTAAAAATTTCCTTCTTTTTAGGCTTATTGTAGAGATTGCATGCAAAGAGTATTTAGACATACCCTTTTTTTTTTTTTTTTAAACAGAACAGGAAAAGCATGCTAATAAGAAAATATTAAACAATTATGCATTATCAAACCAAGATCTTCTTCAATAACTTGCCCCTCACAATCATCAAGAGCACATTCTTAAAGTAAAAAAAAAGGAGTCATACTCTAGATTTCCCAATTCACTCGCTTCACATCACTAATAATTCTGTGGGCCTTCCATCTCAGGTCAGCAGTCTCTCTCTAAACTTACAGAAGGTACTCCATTTCTCTCAACACACTTCCTGTATTTTGATCTATATATTTTTTTAATATTACTTTTTTGAAATGGGATGGACAGGACTGCACACAGCATGCAAGAACATGCATTCTAACAAAGTTCCTATTTGTTCTTTTTTTCTATTCCTGAGCATGGCTAACATTCATTTTACCTTTTTGACTGCTGAAAATTCTGTATGATATTTTCAAAGAGCTACCTGCAAAAATCTCAGGAGCTCTTTCACGTCATAATAAACCAGAATCTTTTATTGTGAGTATGTCACTGGGTGACATTTTAAAAATTAATTACCTTGTACTATTTCATTTGAGTTAATTTATCTTCCTTTTTTTTGGGGTGTTTAATTCAAATATTATAAGGACCTTTTGTAATACTTCACATTCAGCTTTGCCCCTTCTGCCTGATTTTATATTATTAGAGAGATATATCACATCATTGCTGCTATAATTTTCAGATTTATTTGTGAACACATTTGACAACAGAGACAAACCAAAAATGTCACTCTGAGAAGTCCCTGTAGTTGTGAAAACTGACCATTAATTCCCATGTTTTCCTTCTTACCATGGTTGAATCTTCCCTTGTATTTCTGACGTCTCCGTTTATTAAGGAATTTTTGTTCAGAATATACTGAGAAGCCAAGAATACTTTATTAACCAAATTGCTTTTCATTTTCTAACAAATTTATTGCTGTCTTGGAGGACTCTTGTGGATGTGTCAGATGGCTTTTCTCTACGAATGCAGTGTTGATTCTTTGTAGCACCAGTATTTATCCTCAGGTCACCTCTTGTTTCTACCATTTTGTCGACTGTGGATAGTGGTGCTGATCTATAGTTATCCAGATCATTATCCAGCTTTCTTTCATAAGCTGGAATTGCTACAGTCACAATTTATTCTCCTAGCACCAACTCCAGTTTAAGCAGTACTTTGAACTCACCCATAAAGAATAGCTCCAGAGAGGGAAAATCCTCACCTCCTTTGTAACGAAAACCAATAAATAGAATTAATCTTCTTTTTCTGATAAAACGTTAGTGTTCTCATATATTCTATTTATTTTCTGTATCTGCCTTATATATCTGATTTTTCAGGTTTTCATTAAACAATGAAGCAATGAAAACTAAATGAACATATTCCCTTTTCCTCTACATCATGTATTTCTGATTTTGAAAGTAGTATGAAATCCAATATTAATCGTATTACATTTTTCATCTTGTAATTCAGAATGTGAATGTGACTTGTGGTGGATTATTTTGGGAAATGCAGTATTTCATTAAATGAAACGAGTGATACAATGATTTCATCCAGACCTACTGTGGAAATTAAACTACTGTTCAGTAGGACTTTTAAAACTGAAATAATTTATTTTGCAAGGGTAAAGACAACTTAGTGACGAATTTAGGTTCACTTTTTAAAGTGCATTTCAGAGAGAAGTTAAGGGCAGCATACATTTTGTAACAGATAAAATGCAAAAAAAATCAGCACTCTGTAACTCAGAGTATTCTTGAATTAACTTTTAAATCATCTCAGAAATGGTATCACCTGTAATATCCCATCCCACAAACAGTGTAAGTAGTGTAACTTAGCTAAAACTAAAATGCCTTTCATAGACCACTGAGAAATCATTTAAAGTATCCTACATAGAAGCTTGCAGAGGCAGTAGTTTGGCAAACTGTTCCTTTGCAGGTAATTTAGAGGGAAGAACTCTGAGTGTTAAACCTGCAGTTTATGATTTGGGATATCTCTGGTTTTGTACTTGCCTTTTGTGATCTCAGAGCCAAATAGTAGACTGATCATAACGTTAAAGTGCAAAATCTAGTTCCCTTAATGGAGGAGTAAGCTTCAACTGAGAAGCATCACTGCACCCAGAGCAATGTAAGCCCAGAGTCTTATGATGCTTAAACACACTCAGCTGGCCCATGTAATTTTGTCAGTATATGGTGGATTTGCATCCAGAAAGATTCAGGTTGAGTATTAGTAACAAAAGGGTTACTGAAGCATGGAAAGAAATAGCCCATTGAGACTTTGTTATCTCCTTCACTAGAGAACGTAAGGACTGGCTACATAAACATGGATCAGGAATGACAAATATATAGCTCATCTTGCCTTGTGCCAGAGAGCTCAGTGACCTCTTAAAGGCCCTTTCATCTTTATCTTGCTACGATTCTATGAAGATTTGAAAATAAATACAATAAAAGCTTTGAGATGCAGTAAAGGAGCCATATAATGTTTTGAATAGATGACACCAATGATGTCTTCCTGGGAGTTTTGCCAGGTAAGTGATTTTAAACAACAGCTTTTCTGAACACTTATACTACTGAATCCCTCAGTGTATTTTCATTGAAGCCTTTATTCTTAAATCCATGTAAAAAAATTAGGCACCTGAACAAAAGGGAGACAAATTCTGATCTTTAGAAATTGAGCAGTATGCTATAAATGTTAATAAATGTAAATACATCTCTAAAGAACATTTCTATAATGTAGATCTTTTCCTATTTGACCTCTTTCACTTTGGACTGCTTTGGAGATCATCTGATTAGTAGTATGTACATACAAATCCCAGAGTTTTATGAATCTCTCAAGCCTCTTAATACTTCCAGTGGAAAAATGATAGTTTTCTGTGGTCAAAGCCTCATTTTGGTAAAAATTTTAAAGACAAAATCAAATGATAGTATTAATTGCTGCAATGTAATTTAGTTATGACAATATATGTGAAATTGAAAATTACCTTAAAAAGTACTTGAAAACATAAAATAATATACACTTAAAAGTTAAGTATGCTCTGCGTGACATTATTTTATATCCTAATAAATGTCTCTCATTTGTATAAAAATAATATAGACCTTAATTAATTTATCACAATATATTTTCTTCTAAAAAGAATTTTTTCCCACAAGAGCAAAGCAATAGCACCATCTAGAAGAAGACTGCTTTCAGTTATATGTTAGTTCTTTCATATCTTTTTTCCTCCTTCCTTTGTACTGTCTGGAAGATAGCCCTTCTGTGTCTCTGTCTTCTAATTTGGTAAAATTGGTATAGACTTTTAATACTATAATTATTTGCATGAAGTATCAAAAATTTAAATTAAATTAATATTCTTCTATATAAAGTAAGGTCTCTAAAAGCTTTTCAGGGAAAAAAAATCAGAAAGAAAAGGATTAATTAGCAGAATTTTATTTCTTTATATTAGACTGAGAAATTATTCAACCATTCTTGAAATTTTACAAAGTATAAAGACAGAATCAGGTACTTGGCAGAAAAAAAAGCTTACACAAATGGATAAAGCTTAGAAAAGTATGAGAAACCAAGAATGGACCCTAAAATCAAAAATGCTAGAAGACTTGAAATAAGCCTTGATTCTTGATACGTTTTCCAGGATTTTTTCTCATATTGATAATAGTGGACCAATATTAATATGCTATATGACAATAGTGCAGCTGAAAAAATTTTGTCTCATATAATACCACGATAATGCAGATAAAATTTTGTGCCACAAAAAAGATGCTGACATAAAATTTTTTCTGTAGGCAAAGAACAGTTGCTCAAGTGTCCAGTGCATCAAAAGTTTCTTAAATTTAATCTGATGCTCTTGTAGGGGTGACAAATAATCTGCAATAATTTTTTCTCTCTTTTTTCCTTCCTTTCTTAGCTAGATGATTAAACTTGTTGTCTGTGTCTTCCTCTGCAAAATTTGAATTGATCTTTTAGTTTCCCTGGGTCCTGGCCATAAAGTAGAAACTGAATTAGAAATTATAGGGAAAGTCAAGTATTTTAGAGAAGGAAGGACGAATGTAGTCTGTGTTCTTCTAATTCTTCTTGCACAAACTGGAATTTTCTCCACATGGGAAATGTTGTGGTGACAGGTATTTCATTACTGCAGTTCAACTGTGAGGTGAGATAACCATCTAAGGCATAAGTAATAAGACAGATCTGTGTTGTGCAAAGAAGCTCTGTACATAGATACAAGAGCCAGCCCCAGGCAGTGCTGATACCATCATCTCACACAGCTTCCTGTTCGAGAGAATAAACCTTGATCTCATGGGTGCCTTGTAGCTCAAGCTTCTTCAGGCCATGGTGCTGACCCAGATGGAGATTTCTGTTTGGCAGTGGGGGAATCAGTGCTAGTTTGGGACCAGCCATGCTGTGCTCTGTGGCACACTGCAGACAGACCTGCAGACTTTAACTGCTCCATGAGGAGAGAGGCCCACCAAGTATCTGAGATTATAAAGTTGTAGTAAAACCAAACTGCCTAAAATTCTTGTTTCACAGAATCACAGAATGATGAGGGTTGGAAGGGACCTCTGAAGGTCATCTAGTCCAACCCCACTGCTGGAGCAGGTTCACCTGCAGCACTTTGCACAGCATCACATCCAGGTAGGATTTGAATATCTCCACAGACAGAGACCTCATCACCTCTCTGGGCAGTCTGTTCCAGTGCTCTGAACAGTGCTTCTTCACATGTAAAGCGCCTTCTTTGTGTATAATTTAAAGTCTGGACAAGATGGAAGTTGTAAATTTGCAAAGCATAGAAAACACTTCACAGCTTCAAAAGGGAACCTCACATCTTCTGTGGACCTATAGGTGGCAATTGTCACAACTGCACAACCGAGGTCTGGCATCCTGTGCAGTGCAGTTATGGTGCACTAATTGATATTCCTACTCAGCACAGACTGGAAGAGAATCAATAAGAAAAATGGCAAAACATAACCAACAAATATGGCATATAATCTTTTCTCCTTTTTTGAGTCAACTTATAAAGAGCAGGAACAAGAGATATGCCTTTAACATATTTCAACTTGCATTTAAAATGTATTAAGTGTAAGTGATTTAGACTTTTTTTATTTCGTGTTCTAAGTACAAAGAATCAGGACATTAGTATTTAGTGTTCTTTTAATTAAAATAGCAGTTTACTCTAAGCCCTAGAATTAATTACTTTTTGAACTGCTTCTCTGCTCTGCTAATAATGTTTGACAGTTTTAAAATAGAATAGCTAAACTTGAGCTTATTCAGTTTAGTAGGCTGATGCAGAATGCACTGGGAAAGATGAACTGTAATTTAAAAAACTGTCATGTGCAAGAGCATACTATTCATTTAATGATGAAGACCTCTGTCAAAATTTGCATACACACACAGTGAATGAAAGGCTATTCAGAAGATTGAAACTGAAAGTAGTTTTAACATTATTGACTTAATGATACTAAATTTTGTCCTAGCTATGACTTTAAAAAGAGCCGATTATTTTTTCATGAGATCAGACCTTGGAAAGAAATAGTTTACCTTTCACAGGAAATGTGTGATAAAAATGTTGTGTTCAACATATTTTTCTTAACTATGAAGAAGTGTTACAGGGCTTAAATGACAGGACATGCATTTTAAACTAGAAACAGAGAAGTTTTCACCTGGTAACCACTTATTCATGTATAATAGTCAAAGAAGGACTCTGTAGTTACCTTCTTGGAAAAATTGACACTTTAGTTCATACTAACATATTGCCCCAAAGCATAATGCAATCATTTTGCCTTATTTAGAATATTTTAATGCCAGTTTCCTGAAAGCAAAACCCCATGTATACAGATTCCTAGGTCTGTCAGTATTTGTAATGAATCAATTCTACCTGAGAAAAGTCTTCATTATTATCCATTAATATCCAAGTATCTCCACTAGGATTATGACTACATGCCTTATATATGTACTCTTTCCATTTCATGCCAACCTTCCCCTTTGTCCCCATCTCAAGATTAAGAAAAGGACACTACAATGAAAATCTAAACTATGTGTTAATCTAGAAGTTAGTCTTTTAAAATAAGACTTCATTTGGACTGATAAATGTGTATCCCACATCTTCAGTGAAATTTTGTAGATTTACACCTGCTGATCAAGCCAGGCTTCTCCTTCTAATTCAGCATTCCCAAATAACTCTTCCTCTTCTGCTGTCATCTAAGTCTAGTTTGCAGGCCATCAGTTATTTACTTGTAGCTTTGCTGTGTGCACTACATGTGCAACTCATGTGCTAGATATTGCGAAGATGCTGACTTGGAAGTTAGAAAATTGCATGCAGCTTTCAAATTCTTTTTCCATGAGCGATTACAAATAAATGCCTTTTTTGAACCAGGTCTACAGTAATTAGTAATTTCATGGTGTCTTACAATAACTAATTTAACTCCAAAATGTATGACCTGCCACCACCTCTCTTACTCTCTCACAAGGATGAAATGTTTCGCAAGACAGCACAATTCATGCACTTCTTTCCATGGCATGATATTATAAATATCGCACTTAAATAATAAATATGACTCACCCTGCCTCCCTAGTGTAAAAAAGAGTATTTGTCTTAAATGGTAAATTGAACCCTATTAACAATTCCCTGGAAAAATGCATTTAATTACAGTATTCCACTGGAACACTAATGAAATAAGAATTAGTTGAACTTTCCAATTAATTCTTCTAAGATTCCACACTATTGTGTAAGAGAGGCGCTGCTTTGTCTTACTGAGATAATTTCTTTTGTCAGTACTGAAGAGAATATTTCAGGAAAGCATGCAAGTATCTATATAACTGAGTTGTACTTTCCCTTAGGTACTCTTCTTCATTCTTACAATGAAGAACAGGTTTATACAGTCCCTACATATGTCACATTATTTTTAAATAGAGTTTTCACGTATGACCCTGTTGAATATTTGGATTTATTTACCCTAAATACAGTTATAGAAAAAAGAGTGCAGTGAAAGCTGCAACGGAACGGCTCAAAGGTAAGTGCAGATGAATCATCTAATAGTAAACTAATAATTTTTAAATAATTTTTATTTTTTAGTAATCATAGAAGTTTTATAAGGAGCCAGTTATCTATTTTAAAGCTAATTTTAGCTTCTGCCATTTCAGATTTTAAATTATGCAGATTCCTATGGTTTATCTTCCACTGTTGTCTTCAAATTCTTAACCTGTGATTGATGATTCAGAATATAATCTTGGAAAGATTTACCATGAGTTTCATGTGCTCGTACAGTTGTTTCATTGAAAACCGATTATTTATCATTTTTTCTTTTTCTTTGGTTTTCAGTTTTGGGGCTTTATTTGACATTAATTAGTTTGGCTAGAGAGTAGTGATCACAAAATTCTTACTGGATGACTTGGAAAAGAGAAAAGTTTTTTGAATATTCATTTTCAACAGCTTTCTTCCAGACTTTGCCAATAATAGGTATGGAATTTCTTGAGCTCTTTCAGATAGCAATGTGTCCTTGTTTAATTCATAAACTGACTCATCAACATGTGAATGACAAAAACCAAAACAATTAACCAAACAAAACCAAACCCACCTCCCCCCACCCCTCCCACCCCTCAATATTCTGAATTGCCCTTATTCTTGAAATGGTAGAATTAAAGGTTCTTGAAAGCCTTAATTTAAGTGACAAGTATATCTCTGCCTTAAACATGGAATCTGAGCTGGTACTTTTGTAAATGCCTTTTACTCCAGAGAGAATAGCTGGCAGAACTTCAGAGTTCTTCAAGCTTTTTTGGTAGCAAACCCCTATCAGTAAGAAATTTTTAAGCATGCACCCCAATATATGTTTGTCTATTTATTTATAAAATACATACATGGACTACTGCTTTGTGTTTATAAAACACATACAAAAATAGAAATTAAGAAGGATAAGGATGGACTAAAAACCTTTCTTAAAAAATAGTTTTGTATTGTATTTGTTGTTTATTAATGGTGTAAAAAATATTTTCTTCCTGCACCCCAGTGGGTTGTATTGTACGCCCTACAAGTCCACAATCTCCCCCCATTTTGGAGACCACTTTTCTAAATAAAGAAAGAAACCTGAGTATAGTAGGCAACCTTGCCAACTCCTGTATCACCCAAAAAAATTACTTTTTAAATTCATTTCATTTCAGAGTGACACTAATCAAACAGGATAAAAGAAAAAAAAGAAAAGAAGAAATAAAAGCATCCTGTAGAAGAGAAGTCTGTTATCCATTGAAATTGTGTGGTATCATGTAAACCCAAGTTGCACTTATTAAATACAAGACTATTTATGAAAAACTACAGGTAAAAAGTATCAGTTTTCTTCATTCCTTGTTTAAACTTATTTCTTCTCATATATAAGGATTATCTCCCAGACTGGTTTGCAGAAGGGAAATACACTTCAATTTTCAAGAGATTTTGTGAGAAGAGATGTTCTAAGTGTGTTGTGTTCTGGAAAACATTTGTTGGAAGAGTGCAGACCCAATGTCCTTCGGTCCTTACAAGAGACGGTCTGCAAATGACCAGAAAATGATAAGATAAATGATAAGATGATAAAATGATAAGATGATAAAATGATAAAATGATAAAATAAATGATAAAAGAAGAGAAAAGATGTTATTTTAAGAGAATAAAAGGTTCCATTATCCTGATATCACACAGGAAGGTAGATGTTGTGCCTCTCTGTAGGTGTTTCATCACAAAAGAATGGAGTGTATTTCAGTTTTTCTTCTTTCAGCTTCTAGCACTGTTGAAAGAAATACTGAATAAGTCCATATTAATAAGCACTTCAGGGCAAAAGAGCCTATCTGAAAGGTGAAATCGTTGGTACTGAGTTCTCCATGCCTGCTCTGTACCTGTTTTAAGGGATATTTGTTTAGCACTGATTTGCATGTCCTTTAGAAGTTGGAAAAAAGACTCTGGTCTAGGAACACACCTCTCAGCTTAGTTTCATCTATAAGTAAAACAGCTCACCCGCTCAAAGTCTGCTCCAATTTGCAATCCAAAATGCTGTAAGTGCGGGCAATTGGGAGACTCATTTTAGAACTACACTCCTAATCTGAACTAAACCATGAATGTAGATGTGCTGATCAGCTTCGTGATTCATTTCAGTGTTTCCAAATGTTGCACTGTGTATAACTGTTATACTGAGCCTGTAGTTTGGATTTGCTAAATTCTAGCAAAAAAATTGCTCTCAAAAAGATTGTGACAAAAAGTACATCTGTGATTACATATGACAGCACAGCATCCAAAATGATTTTAGAGAAAGCACTGAGTAGAGAAATATCAGTCTCGTATTTCTTCCTTCCCGCCCTCAGAAGCATAGATTGCTTTCCATAAATAAGGAAGCCAGTGCCTTCTCCATTTCATAACAGTGTTTTTTTCTTTCAGTTCAAGGAGTCTTTTGTTAGGAGTGTGGGAGAAACTCATGGCTATTTTGAATCCTTTCAAAGAGGAATTAATTCACTTAGTTTTTATGGGGTGTAGTTAGAACAGTTGTGAATGGCAGAGTTGGGATAAGACAAGACTACCCAAAGCAGCCAAGAAAGGATGACAAATGGTGGACAGGTTTTGTTTTCACAAGAAAGAATTTAATTGAGAAAGGTACGGAGGCAATTTACCTACGGTTCCTCCATGTTGGGGAATTTTTAACTGAGAATAATTTACCATTTTAACTGAGAATGAATAATCTCCTCTGGTTCAAGGAGAAAATAATCGAGATATATTGTCTCATTTTCTTACATGCTACACCTGAAAGCAAGCCAAGTCAGTCCTGAATATTAAGGAGTTTCTTCTTCTCACCGAAACTGTTCCCCTACTTTAGGCTCCATTTTCCCCACTGTTTACAGAATCAAAGCATCACAGAATGTTTGACGTGGGAAAGGACTTCTGGAGATTGTCTTGTCCAACCCCTTGCCTAGACAGGGCCACTTACGGCCACTTGCCCAGGACTTCTGCTTTTGACACAAACACGTAGGGTAACCACAGAAGGGAGGAAAGCAAAGCAGAATTTTTATTTTCTTTTCTTGTCATTGAAAAACCAGCATAACACAATTCAGAGGCAAAAGCTTTTTTTCTGTCTGTTGAAGCAAATTGTCCAATGCTTCACATAGATCTCAATAGGAGCTTGTACACTACTGTTTCAGACAAAATTGTTGGATATTTTCATGCATATCTGTCTTTTTCATCTTGTCATATCATTTTGAAAATGTTTCACAGTGCTTGAACTGGTCTATAAATGGGTGATCTCCTTTCTGCCATACCAACCATCCTCAGGCTGAGCAGTGTCTTAGGTTTTCCTAAAGATGTTAGACCACAGGAACAAAGTGCTTCATGTCTTGTTGAATAAAATATTATGGGTTCAAGCAAATTACTCTAAAAATCAATAGGAAAATTCAGCTGAGAATGTGAATGTGACAGGCTGACAGAATGCCCTATATGAAGAGATTGCCATGTAATGGATGGTTTAAAACTACAAAGAACAGCATTATGTGTACTGAATCAAGGAACATAATCATGTTGGATTTTCTTACTTATTTTTAAAAACAGGATTCAGCTGACAACAAATATAGAACTAATAAAAGTACATTTCTAATCTAAAAGTGTAGCTGTCATTCCATGTAATAAAATAAGTCAATGTCCTTACTCTAAGAAAAATGCAAAACCTAAAAAAACCCTTAAACTCATTTAAAAACCAATAGGACTCTTAACAAGTATATCCGAAGGCTTCATAACACTACTAAGATGCCATTTGACATAATTGTTTATGGTTATGAGGCTTTTCAATTTTTTTTTTAACATTTCATGTTTTATTAAATGTGAATCCCTTCCCTCCTTTTTTAGCTTACTGCCTAGTAGAAATGTAAGGTTCAGGCAACTATCTAATTAAGGATTCAAAAAGTACACACTAAATTTATAAAAATTTACCTATACAATTGTCCTGGGTTGCAGTATATTCTATTACCATCCTCATGAGCTGTTGAAATCAGGTGGGGCAGTGTTTCCTTGCCTCCTCCCCCCAGACTATCTTGCTGTTAATGGCCCATCATTGTCCTGCCCCATGACTCAGAGATAGCTCCCTCTGGACTATCTTCTGTTAATGAGCCTAATCAACACTTGGCCTCATGACTCGTTACCCCATTGTGAGATGCTCCACCCAGAGGGAGGAACCAAGCATCCCATCCTGCATATAAGCTGAGATTCTGAACACCAGAGACAACACCTTTCTACTGGACTTCCAGAGGACAGGAGCTACACAGCCACCGCTGGACCTTCTGAGGAAGAGCAGACCCTTTTTCTACAGGATCACCGCTTCAGGAGGACTGCAGCCACCACCCTGATTAACAGGGTGTCGGGGTGTGTCCTGAGTCTGTCAGTTTAACTCAGTGTTTTCTGCCTTTATTTTTTTTCCTCATTTTATTTCCCCATTAAATTGTTATTCTGACTTGGTGTCTCCCACTAGTTTGTTTTCAAACTATAACAATTCCAATGTAATGGAAGATGTGCCCACCTAAGGCTATGAACTACTATTTTACTAGAAAGAGCATTTACCAAACCTCACAAGAGATTTTGCAACAAAATGAAACATAAAGCCAAAAAATACGGTGGTGAAGACTTCAGTAGTTGCATGAAGTTCAAAATTTCAAACTCTCTACAGAAGCGATATCTGTTGAGGCAGAAAGCAATTATGACCAGTCTCTAGATTGCAAACCCTGTGTACTGCTTATAGACACTTTTGGATAAGCTTTTAGCATTCAACGATGTAGATCCTGAGATATCTCCTTAAGGTCTCATTGCTAACGAGAACATGCAGTGGCCATTGTGGTCATGCCTCATTTATTTTGTAGACGTCTCCCTCCATAATGATGGTTACTGCTTACATTTTGGCATAAACACACTTGGTATGTACCACTTGCTGTTTCTCCATACTATTGCAACGGTGTCCCTACAATTATGAGTGACAGTAAAAGAGATCTAGGAATTTTAAAACTGAAAACAGTCTATTTCAGAAAAGGAAAAATGTGAAGCTGTTAAATGATGTGACACAGCACATTGCCCAGAACAGCAAAATCAGCTGTTTTGTGCCTACTTGTTCTATAACCTTTTTTTCTTTTTTTTTTTTTTAAGTAACTATAACTTGAAACTTAGCCATATGGATGTCTGCATCATCCTGCAGAAGAAACATCTGACTGTCTATAAACATTCGTATGACTGTTTTCAACACTACCCTTTTTCTGTTACTCTACTGTTGCTTGACTAAGGTAGACTGCACATCTGTATAGAAGTTTATTCTATGGATAAATCAGGTGACTTTCAATTACTGAACAAATAAAGTTCTGTAGCTCGCTGTGGAAGAGAATAAGGAAGGTCAGAGAAAGTGCTGAGAGGGTTAGAAAGCAGAGTAGGACAGTTTATTAAGATTAACAGCTGCAGACTTGATGTTGCTAATGGCAAGACAGATTACACAAAACAGGTGAATCCTTTCACGAAGTCTTATGTCTCCTATATTCCTTATTATAAGGAGCTTACTCATAGCCCTGTAGCAAAACCCTGTGCCCTTCTCACCCAGCAGGATTTTTAAATGCTCAGTCAGGCTGGCTGGTTGAATGGACGAATCCTGCTAGGCAAGATCACCTCAGACTTACCCTAATGTGCACGCTGTTATTGCTGACTGCCTGCATTTGTAAGCATTGATGGCAGATAGAGTCTTCATTTCAGAGTACGGGGTAGACAATCCACAGGCTGAAAAAAAACCCTGAGGCTTTTTATTAAAACATGGCTATTTACTGGGAAAAATAAATAAATAACTACATAAATAAATATCCAGGCTTCCTCATCATTCGCCTTCCAGAATAGCTGCTGTGCTGCTCAGTGCTGTCCCCAAGGCGCTAAGGGGAGCCCCG
>NW_008237229.1:6571777-6572946 GCF_000691975.1 Corvus brachyrhynchos | reverse complement strand
TGCCGCGGCTCTGCAGGGCCGGCTCCCGGGACCAAGGGGGGACACAGTCCTTTCTGTTCATCCACTCCTCCTTTTCTCTTGTTTTCTACTGAGACCATTTCAGGTTCTCTCAATATTCTTATTATGAATATGTTTTCTCTACTGTATTCTTCCCCCCCCGCCCCCACCTTCCCGCCCTGACCACTAGCCCACCTCAATCTCGCCAAAGGGATGGGTGTTTGCGGTGGGATGTAGCTGGGGAGGAAGATAAATCCTAGACGCGGGGGGAGGGCGGGAGAGAAAGGGAGAGATTTTGCAGTCGTCTCTGGGCTGATTGGAAGAGGTAATCATTTTATCTGCGGCTGGAGGATTAGCAGATAAACTTTTATTGCTCCCTTTTGTGCGTGTGTGTGTCTTTGTGCGTGCGTGGGTGTGGGTGTGTAGAGGAAGAAGTCGCCTCTCAAGGGGGAAAATCTTTTCAATTTCCCTTTGGCAGGTGCAGGTCAAGGAGGAACTCATGAGCATTTGGCTGATCCATGAACTGATTGGGAGAGGGGAAGCGATCCCTGTCCTCTTATCCTTCCTTTCCCAGTTTTGAAATCATTCCTTCCCCACCACCGCCGTCTTTCTGTCCTTCCCCTCCTCTTCCCCTTCCCCTTCCCCTGCACTGAATGAATGGAAGAGTCTCCACGGTTTTCTTCTGCTTCTCGCCCTGGACTGGAGAAGTGAGGGGGCATCTATCTATCCTCATCCATCTCTTTTTCGCTCCATCCATTCCCGAGGGGATTTCAGACTGTGTAATGTGTTTTCAGCCTCTTGCCGCTGCTACCACTTGATACTATGCTACGCGCAGGGAGAGGGTTTTGCAAAAATGGATTTATTGTATTTTAAAGGATTTCTTCTCTAATAAGGTTCTCATTGCACACAAGTATGACTAAATCCCCTATTTGGTAAATCTTTCTCTACCCCACCCCTCCTCTTTGGGTTCCCTCCCGCCCGCCCCCACCCCTTCAGAGGAGCAAGCACAGGGAGCTGATGACGGACCCATTAATCCCTTCTTCAATGCATCAAAAGAAGCCGAAGGGCTGGAAGTCGCTGGGCTCGGAGTCCTGCAGAAAATGCTTCGATCTGCTTTTGGTTCTGTATGAAACTGGTGACTAGGGGCTCGGCTCGCTCCGCCGCCGCCGCCC
>NW_008237229.1:6534240-6571119 GCF_000691975.1 Corvus brachyrhynchos | reverse complement strand
GCGCCTTCGGCTGAATTCCACCAGGATTAGCAAGCAGGCACCGAAATGTATCACCTCCTCTTCCAAGACCCCAGGGGCCTCAAGCTGCGCGGTGGGTCCCCCTCTCCCCCCTCTGTTTTGCAGAGGGTCCACTGTTCTGAAGGGGCTTGACTGGACACAGTTCCTCCCAGCACTTCTCTGTGTGCCCACACCTGTACAATAGCGCTATGGCCAGGTATTGCTTGTCCAACAACTCTTTGCCAGGCTAAGCCACGTCCGTGCCAAATCACAGCCTCCTAAAAGCCTGGCCAAGAGATAAATCACTTAATGTACAGCTTGTAATGAAAAAAATGCACAGATCCAAAAAAGATGGAAAGATGCACAATCAGAGTGGCACTAGAAAGCACGATTATAATAACACCCACGATTAGGAGGGAAACGGGGAGGAGGAAGACAGTGAGAATGCAACAAGAAATTTTGTGGAAACTTCTTTAAAATAATTCCCAAACCGAGATAATCGCAATATTGTCACTATGCTGCCAACGCTTCCCAAGTGACAGTTTTCAGTGAGTGAAGATTCCATGGTTGGTCTCCCTGGGGTCTTTCCACTGCCTCCCCCCCTCCCCCCCCGAAAAGCACTGTTCTTTTTCTGTGGCTTGAGAAAGAAGAAGGTGAGGGATCATAGAACAAAATGGTCTGCCTTGTCTGCTTAAAAAAATTGTATTGTGCTGGCTTCTCCCAAGAAGACCGCAATTTTAGTTACTTTCTGGCAACATGCATATTTTGGTGCTGCTGTTAATAACACTAAAGCAAGAGGCTTTCTCCTTTTTTTTTTTTTTTAATGGGAGAAATGTTTCATTTTATCTATCCAAATGTTAGATGTTATATATCCAGGATAAAACCAAAACCCCAAAACACAGTTTCTTAGTCTCTGCTTGTCTATTAGACTTTATTATCAAGATTATTTTGACTGCTTATTAATAATAAATACTGATATAATGACATGTTATTATAGCTCTATGCTTTGGATAAACAGCTCTGTGGTTTGGAAACCTCTTTTCTAGCAGTTACAGCTGGAACTGAAAAGACCTGTGGTTTTGTTTGTCATATTGGTAATAATATATCTGTGACTTGGACCAACTCTCCTTACTTCTCTAAACTCCACTTTTGTCCATATAGAAAATAAGGGGAAATCTGATAGATAAAGATGCTTGAAATGAACCTATAAGAATCAGATTTGAATTGTTATTAATTGCCTAAAAGAAACACTTCTCACATGGAGTTTGTTCGTCTGTCATGCGTCCTATTCTAGCTTCCACAAATTTGTGGGCAGAAGGAACACAGGCAGCTGATTCCATATTCTAATACCAATCTACTTTACACTATTCAGAAATTAGGTATTGTCTGTTGAAGATTTCAGGCATAAATGCACTATGTTCACTGCATGAAACACAGCTAAAGTAAATGAGCAACTTGGTAAAGGGGTGATTCCTGCCTTGCTGTTGGATTTTGGCAGTCAACAGGCAGAATCCCAGTTAGCATGTATTTCCAGAATTCATCCCTGAGGAAAGTAAGGGCGTGAATGGCTGGGTAGCTTTCAGATCTGAGCAGAAGATGTACTGTTCTCACTGAATGCCCATGACACAGAAGAGTTTTAACTATCAGTGCTGCCAACATCCGTCTCTAGGGGCTTGAGCCTGACCAAGAAATAGTGAATATGCTGCCAAGCCTTCATTTTCCCAGAATTTCAATCTTACCCGGCTTAATAGGGCAGCCATCATCCATGCCTCAAACCCTCTGTCATGTGGGAAAGGTCAAAGACATAGAAATAGAGATATCAATGCCATCAGAATACTGGAAATATGGAGACTGGATTCCTTTGGTGTGAAAATTACATAAAAATTGCCATAAAAAAAGGTGGAAATGGTGAAAGCATCATCATGGAAATGTTCATAGTTACTAGCCCATGGTGGCTTTTGATGTCTCTTGGGGATAATAAGAAGAAATTATGCCATTCAATTACTTTGATTAAAGACCACTGGTCCATCAGTTCCTCATCACAGTCATCAACAACAACAACAACAACAAAAAGAACAAACAAACAAACACAAAAAAACCCCAAAACCTGACTGATCCAAAAGGCACTGAATAAGCATGCAATTTCATTTCCACCTTAAGTTCACTGCAGCCTGGGCACCGTGTTTGGGCTTAATGCCAAACTAGCTGGGGCAAAGCCCCAAGCGCTCCAAGAACTGATAAATCTGTTCTCTTCTGCTCTTGCTATTCCACTTTCTCTGATAGCCAAAGAAGATATGAATGATGACAAGAAAATCAGTGTGTGATTTCTTCATCAGGTAGCTAGGTAGTCACTTTGATCTTCCAAATTAGTCTCATTATGACTCTGCTAAGGGTTTGCCTCTTAGCCTTTTCTAGTTAAACTGTTATATTTGGAAACTCCCAGAAACCCAGTAATTATCTCCAGGTCAAAGTCCATTTCAGAAAGGTTGCATTTGTTTCCAACAGGTGTAGTTGTCCTACCATGGTTAGAGACAGTAGATACCTATCTGTAAAATGGGCTGCAGATTCACTGCAGCAAAAGCAACACCCTCTCGACAAGTCAAACAAACTAGATTAATGAGATTGTTAAGCACACACAATAATTTACTTCACTAGAGATTTGCAAATGCTTTGATGGATGTGAAGAACCCAGCCCCTTACTTCTTTCCTACTCCCAGTCCTCATTTGCAGATTTTATTATGCTGTAGAGAGAGACATTGGTGCATACAGTGGCACTGAAATTTAGTCTCCCTCTGTTAAAAGCAGTCACTTTTCTACTACTGACACAAACTACTATTATATAAATAAGTATTGGTAAAAATGTTTTTCTCTAATATTAAAGAAAAGGAAAAAATAGGAGGAGAACATCAGTGCCTGTGGATTTTGTTTTAAACCCAAAAGATCTTATCTTTATTTGTTTATTTGGAAAGATAAGTACTTACAAGAACAGGCCACAAAGAAACTTGTTTATATACTATGTGCAATTAAAAGAAGCAAGTAAACATGAAACTTTTTCTTTACATTAATTCTATTTAATTTGTATTCTTGTGAGATATATGTGCACAACTGATTTGATTGCAGGAACTATCACTCTGTGATATTTAATGCATATTTCTCTTTCAGTTGTAGCAAGTCTAATCATCCTACATTTTTCTGGGGCAACCAAAAAAGGAACAGGTATGTAAACTTCAGACATTTTTGTCAGACAATATATTAGAGACCAAAATATGGATTTGAGTTTTTAGTTTAGTTTTTGAAATTTTTAGTAGCTCATTTATTTCCAGTGTCTGCCCTTTGTCCATTTTTTTGGAGTATTCACATGCCTGTACACATTCAAAAAATCCAGAGGTACTCACCAGGCTCAGCCTGACTCTAACTAAAGACTGTAAAATACCCCCACTTTCAAATTGGGAAGTCCAGTTTGGACACTCAGCTACCTACACTTAAAATCTTTTTTCTTGTTGAAGTATTATTAAAAACCTGAAATTGGGTATCATGGGTGCATCTGTGCAGGGGGAGTATAGAAAGAGATTCTTAAAAGCCTTGGATGCTCAGTGTGAGGGAGAGCCAAGCAGGGAATGCTGCTAAGCCCAGCGTCTGTCTGAACCGGTGTCTGAATGCACAGTCCCTGCAGGCCAGAATTAATTTCAGGAAGTTAGAGTCCATGTTATACTCTGCCTGGATACAAACCAGGGTGAAGAAGAAATGCCTGCAGATTATAAGTCAGATCTCAGATGGTTAATATCATCCTTGAAAGGTGCTTGTTTTTCTCCATTGATTGTAAGAGGGAGCCTCAAACACCTTTACTCTACACACCAGGGAATTAAGTTATGTGGGACAGTCATTTGATACTAGATACCTCATTCAGAGTAACACTGGTTTAGAATCTACTATCCTTCCTTTTAATAGCAGCCTAGATATATTTCATTCTCAAAGGTCTGTCTCATTTACCCTACTTGTTAAAGAATGATGCTCAGGAAGGGATCCCTCATTTTCTTCAGCTTGAACTGGCCCAAACCTTTGTCTCCAGTCTCTGCCAGAGTACAGGAAGAAGTGCAAGAGATTCAGGGCTAGGAAGAAAGCAAACAAGAAGGTCTGACTCTGCTCTCTGATGATTCACTTAGGAGAAGGGAAGTTCTGGGCTGTGATTCCTGGCCTCAGAGCTATTTATTAACTTTACAGCAAACAGCAAGATAAAAAGAATCTATGAACCAGATTCCAGGAATTCCCCTGTCTACCTCTGTCCGGTGAATAGAGTAAATATGCTGCAGATTTAAAACAGCTTCTATATATGATCATAATTCTCTGGGTTATTTCCTTGATTTTGTGACCAATATATTCCTGTATTACGGCATGAAGCTTGCTGACAGAGCACATGCTTGAGCTTTTTGAGATGTATGAGTGGGAAATTCATGTCTTCCAATTCTCAAGCACGTGCTTTCCCTAGAAAGTTATTATTTTAAAAGCATACAAATTTGTTTTCCCCTAGACATCCAAGCCTCTCCTCTGCTTTGAAAAAAATGTTGTGAGTAAGAATTATATGTTTTTACCCCTAAAGAACAGCCTTCTTTTCCTCTAATCAATAATCATACTCAGTCTTAACAGAGAAAAGTTTGAGGCCACTGACAGAAAGGGGCTGTTGTATTTATCCTGTAAGAGAGTTCTAAGTGTCATGTGGACATAATAATTTGTGAGCTAATTATATAATGCTTAATGTCATCGTTTTACAGAAAAGCAAACTTCTTCCGAAGGACAGAGACCAGTGCAGTGTGGATCTTGGACAAAATATGCAGAAGGAGGGATCTTCACTTCTCCAAATTACCCCAACAAGTATCCTCCAGACAGAGAGTGCGTCTACATTATAGAAGGTGACCAAAAGAAGAATCTTTATATTTTACCATCAACTGAATTAAAAAGAATGTTTTATTTTACTATATGGGAAGAATAGGTAAAGTCATGGTAATAAATCTTTTCAAGACACAAGATTAAGAGAACCGCTTGTTTTCTATCTTGATATAACTTATAAATTAGTTGAGGTGGTAAGTATGTGTGACTCAGTAATAAGCAGAGCAATTTATTTCAGGATATTTAGAGAATTAATAGAACCTAAAATGCTGTAACGTGACAGAAGAAAGGATATTTTAAAATGAGTAGTAGAAGTGAACACAGGAAACAAAAATGCTTTTGACTCATGCAAACATTTTAAACTTCCCATAACTGAATCAGAGATGACAAGCTTAGCTAGGCAAGGTACAGTAAAAGAAGTTGTACAAAAAATACCCATATAGTGAGTGTAAAGATTATTTTCCATCCAGTTGTTCATAAGAAATGAAAATGAAAAAAGCCCAACCTACAAAATAAAATTGGAAAAGAATAAACATTAGCATGAAGCACTAAGACTTAGTTTTTAAAGAGTAGACAATTGCAGGCATGGAAGTGATGTAGGAAAGGCTAAAGGTGTATTACAAACAAATTGTGTGGTTTCTTTTCATTAGTCTTAGTACAATGGATATTGGAGGGATTGTTGTAATAATGAATCTGTGGAAAGAAATAGAGATTAGATCCTGTCAGAGCTCAGAAAAGATGAATCAGGTACTGTATAGTAAGACCCTGGAACCAATAAGTTGCTTTCATGAGTTGTGAATACATGTTGAATAAAACAGTGATGCTCTTCTATCCATGCTTCATTTAGTGAATTATTAATTAATTAATGATGGAACCAGGAATTATAGAAATAATTATTTTATCAAAGACGCAGGTAGTACCAAGATGTATTTCCAAAAATATATAGCTGATTTAAATTGAATTAGCTGCTCTAGACCCACACACACTATGCACTTTTAGAGAGGCAAAAATCAGAGCAAAATGACTGAATTCCACGTAGGTGCTAGATAACTTGACTGAAGTCAGAAAAGGTGCTTATAAACAATGTAGGCCAAACAAGCTCTTAAGAGAAAATTTATGCTAGTCTGTCTTTGTATATGTCTGAAATTTAAGCAGATGTATGGTAAATATTTAAATTCCTTCATAGTTTAATAATTGGTTTAAAATAATATTTTTTTTAAAAAAAGATAAATGTATAGGTTCAAAATACACAACCTAGCATTTTTTTTTCTGGTTACACTTATGTTGTTAGATCCAGGTCTTTTTGCATATATTGATCAAATTACCTGACACTCCTGTGAGACTGGGAAGAAGCAAGCTTGTTTTATCTCCAAAGATCTGAAACACGGGATGTTTTATCTTTAAAGAGAAAGGGTGTAGAAAAAACCCCACCATCTTTGTAAATTTAGTCCCATATCTCAGGTCATGAGATGTT
This sequence comes from Corvus brachyrhynchos, assembly GCF_000691975.1. Lineage (NCBI taxonomy): Eukaryota > Metazoa > Chordata > Aves > Passeriformes > Corvidae > Corvus > Corvus brachyrhynchos. The sequence goes on along the minus strand of NW_008237229.1, from coordinate 6,564,764 downwards.
CCTCCTCACAGTAAGAATGTGCCTGAAAGTCCAGTGTTGTAAAGACTTTTGTCTTTATTATAGTACTTAGGTACTTACAAAAACATAGTTAATATACTAAAATAATGTGATTTAAAATACCTAAAAATGTAAGTGCCTAAGAAAAGTTTAAGAAGGAAATATTTAGTCAACCAGCTTATATGACGAAGGCAAAATTCCACATTGACAAGTTTAGAGCAATGTATAGAAAAAAGAGTAAACTCAACAGGCATCTGGTTATAATTTATTGGAAAATTAAATCTTGTAAAAACCAGTTGAACACAATATTGTTTATGGCACTGATATTTTCTTCTTCCCATTCTGCCTAATCAACAGTTTGGATTGCAGCTGGACATTTTAAAACCCACAATGGAAGTAGTTCTATCAGCACATAATTTGATGACAGCCATGGACATCGCACAACATTCTCAGATCTGATCTCCCCATGTATATTTCTGTCTCCTAAAAAAATCAGGAATAGTCATGTCTGTCTGGAAAATGTCACAAAAACAAGCAGAGATATAGTAAGATGTCTGAACAATAATATTTTAAAATGTGGCAGATTTAAAAAAGAAGTCAAAAGAAGTACTGAAGGTTAACAAAAACTTTTTTGTAGTGAGAATAAGTTATTTGTCCATATTTATTCTTTTTGCAACATATAAAAATGGCAGAAAACAATAAAGAAGGCTAAAAAGTAGAAACTTTTTCCCAAATCTTTTATATTCTGTGGAACTCATTGTCACAAGAGACTGAGGTTAAAGGATTGCAAAAAAGCCATATTAATCATTTTACTGATAGCAGTCTTTGAGATCAGATAACAATCTGTGGAAATTGTGAATAATCCTGACTAATGGAGGACATAAGTATTTTAGAGTAAGACAGAAACATCTCCATATGCATTTTATTTCTATATTTATTATTGAAATTTCAATATGCTTCAATAGCTTCTGAATCCAGTTGAATGCCAAGTACCAAAGTAGAGGGACAGTTTATGTGATCTATAACATCATCCCCCCATTGCTATCCCCCTGTTGTATGTCTCAGGGAGTTCAGCATACCAGGACTGTATATGCCATACTGAAAGCTCTATGGTGTGAGTGTAAATACATATATGAATCACTAGGTCCTTTCTTGGCTGCTTGAATTCATTCTGTCATTTATTTGTTATCAAAAAGTCTTAGGGAAAATTCAAACGTAATTCCTAGTGACTTTAGTGGTCTTCACTAAGGACTCCAGCTTGTAGTATGTTGTAAACAATTGAATTTCATCTCATTTTTTCCCTTCACATTGTAGCTCAACTGATATGTATGCAAGCCTTTCATCATGTCAAAATTACTTTGGTGAAGTAAAGGAGCTGGCAAAAGTTGCAATGATCATAGACTCTGAATTTCTAAAAGAGAAGAGGATTTCTGAATGCAGAGGCTTCTATCCTAGCAGTCAAAGATATAAGCAAATCAAACAGCTGGAAATTTCTTAGATTATTTTTCTTTTTCTCTCTTTTTTTTTTAAGTTCTGTTTTAGTAGTTATGATAATGAACTCTTGGGAAAACTAGGAATTTTAAAGTCTGGGTTGAATGCCTTTCTAAAAGAAATCCTTTTGGTCATCTAGAAATCATGGACTCTCAACAAAAATTGTTATGCTACGGTGGAGTGTCACAAGTGAGGCTTGGAGGAGGAGTGTACAACTCCCCAAGGAACTTCTGATGAATCCCATTTGCCATCCCAAAATGCAATGAGAATTTGTTCTTTTTGTTTGTTTTGGTTTGTTTTTTTTCTTTCAGTCTTATTTGGCATATAGAAAACATAGAGAATAGCTGAGTGTTTGGCCAAATTTCACCCTTATTTTGCATATTCATGATTCTAACCTGACAAAATTCACAGCTGCCCAGAACAATCACAGCAGTGACAGCATTAGCGTTTGCCAGACTGCAGAACATTTGGCGTATGTGCTACAAAGGGAAATTTGCACAGGAGATTTTGTAGGAGCAAAAGCTTTTATTCATATTAAAATATTTGGGGAGCAGGATAGTCATACTTTATACACTACAACTTGAGAATTGGTTTGGCAATCCTGTAAGTAAAATACCTGTAAAATTTTAGCCATTCTTCAGCTTTTAATAATTAAGTTCAGCTTATTTATAAACATAGTTGTGGACTAGAATTGCTTTACGGAGATATGAAATAAATCTTCCACTTTACATGTCTGAGCATGTAGAGTTAGCACTCTTGAAGGTCTCACGTTCTCGTAAAAGACCATTAAGCTCTTTCATTCTAGATATTTCACAGGTGTTAGAAAACTGTCATGTTACCACTGAATGAAAATCCTCTGCTCAAGGTCCTTTTGTATTTCACAGTGATTTGTGTGTTCAAAAAAGTTTTCATAAAAACAATGAAAGAATCCTCTTTTGAAATGAAGATAAATGTGGTTTTCTTACCAATAATAGCAGGACAACCAGAAGGAATGACGATTATTGAAACTATTAGTAGGGTAGCAGCTCATAGAGATGGGAGTAGGTGTTGAGTTCAGTTTCTCATTTCCATGCAGTGTGGCAAATTGAAACAGATTTTTTCACTTAACTTCAGCTGTCACTTAGACAGACTTAGAAGCTGATCAGAATTAAAACCTTAATTGTGTAGTCTTACTGCAACTGTTTTACTGCAAGCTGGAAACCAATGACTTTTTTTTTCATTGGATGTAAAATCTCAAGACAGCACTTGTTTAAGATAATTAGATGAAAAGTATGACAAGACATGCAAACATTAAGTTGGTCTTTCCACAGTATTAAACATTTTTGAAGAAAGCTAATTAAAGTTAAATATGGAAGTTTTGAGATTTGAAATCGAATCATTTTATGAGACAATATATTATTCAATATATTTCATTTGGAGTTGACAACAACTTTTCCTGACATCGTAACCACAAAAGAAGTCCTGAAGATGTGAGTGGGCTTTACCTGTGAATAAGGGTACTAGAAATGAACACTCCATCCCTCCTTTTCTGATTAAATGGCCAGATGCCAATCTAGTCTGGAAGATTTGCATATTCTGGATTTCTTTTTGTTTTATTTTTCTGTAGGTACACATGCATTATTATTAGTGACTATTCTGGACTTGGTCCCAGCTTATTTCTGTAAGTTTTACTGTGACCTCATTTACAGATGCTTTGTTGCAAAAGCTGTGGCACAAGATGTATATTTAAACAATAGCTGCTTGTTCTATCTTGTATTTAGCAAAGAAAACCCTTATTAAAGCCAGAGTATAAGTGTGAAATTATACCATTTTTGCTAAAAGGAACTTAAAGTTGAAAATGTGAATTATGTGTTTTCATCCCTTATGGTCATTTCTAGGAAGTGTTGATTAATTTTGTGTCTTATGTAGATAATTGCAAGCAAAACACTTAACCATTAACTAAATATGAAAGACAAGATGAAGAACAGAGGTGCATTTAAAAGCACTTGATGAAAAGGTCGTGGATGTGTGTTGCACCCAGGAGTTACGAACAGTTACAGAAACATGAAGTGTTCCTACTGGCACAGCCAAAATGATGCCAGAATGTGACTTTACATTTAAGGAGTGTGAACGGGCAGTGGTCCAGCCCTCAAATTCAGTCTCCAGCCTTGTTTTATCTCCAGTGGAGAAGTGGTGCTAATGAATGTTCAATGCTCCATTCTTAGAGTGAAGACTTTATGGGACTTTTGGGGAAAAGTGGAAACTCTTGAGCCATCCTGGAGCTGATGCGATTCTCTCTGATCCTTTAGCAAGATCTGAGCTTCACTAGGAAAAGCCTCATCTTGACTTTGTTGAAAAATAAATAAAAGCAGAATGGTTTAAACTATAGCAATATTCTGATCATAAAACTGGTTAGCAATGTGAGATTCAGAGACCTACGTGGAGTTTGTGGAAATTGTGCTTTTTCTCAGGTTGTGCATTCACCCAGTCAATAGATGTCATGTGTAACTGTAGGCCTAATTCTAATTTGCCCACAATCTTTCCTTTTGTATTATACCAAGGCTAGAGCTGGCTCTAGGGCTCCTTTTCAACACCAAAAATCATGTCAAATGACTGAACTAAGCTCTGAGGGCCCTGTGGCCATTTCTAACATGTTACATGAGTCTTGAATACAAACACCTGTTAAGGGTTAACTATGGGTCAGCACTTGTAATGCTTTTCTTGGTATGGAATAAGGCAGCAGAAAAGAAAGTTTGTAAAGGACAAATATGTTATGATAATGGCACAAGCCATTTTTGAAGTACTTTGTGGCTGTGGGAAGCACAGAAGCCATACACTGTGTTATGCTGCTGTATGACACTAACAGTTGTAGGAGAATTGATCTTCATATCTAGTTTGTGACGTTAAAACATGACAATAAACTCTAGGCAGGTTAATAGCATAACATTGGAGTCGTGCATGTCTAAGACTTTCAAGCCATGATGAACATTCTTAAGATTACCTGAAGTGTTGTCAGGATAGAATTTCTGACACCTGACTGTGGTCCTTAGGTGAATGATGAACAGTTCTCAACAAATCTCCTTAAATGGAATAGGAACATGCAGAATATGATCCCAGACTGAAATTTGTTGATTGCTCTCTTCTGTCCTAGTATTGCTTAGTTGAGTTTAAATCAATAATTTTTATAAAAGTGTAAAGTCAAGGATAGAAACATCTCAATAAAATTAATCAATGACATCTTCAGGTATTTAATCTTTCACTATAATCTAAAAATATTTACTTTGGTCTTCAAAACTCACCAAACTCAACATCACTATGACCTCCCTTAGAATCTTTATTATCTGACCCTACTTTTGTAAATTTTTTTGTACTTTCAAGGAGGTTAATTTTCCACAGACTGTGAATTTGGTGCAATTATAGGTGTAACATAAACCGTTGCTTTTGCTATTGAATTTGTATCACAAATTTCCTGTAAATTGGTATAAATAATGACAAGTCAATAGTAAGTACTTCCCTGAATGTGCACTTCTTCAGATTGAGAACAGTAAAAAAGGTTTCTTTCTCATGTTAAATTCAATGTTTTAATAAATATCAATCATCCAATTATATTAGCATTGTAAGTAAAGCTGCTAAAATAATCTTTCTTATGAGATAATATGTTTTATTAACTTCCTTCTTAAATGATCCTCATAAAATGAGGCTGTATTTATTTACATGAAATAGTTGTAAAAGGGATCTGACTATGTGGTCTTATGTAAAGGTTTCAAAATTTACCTAATATCTTCTTACTCAGTTAATTTAAAATAGTCTCTTCTTTATGCGATTAATGAGTTCATGCCAAAACCTTCATTTTAAAACATTTCAAAATCCAAACAAGGTTTAAGTTCTGGTCGCACTGACAGTTTTCTTATTACTCCGGAGGAAAGAAATGTAGAGATACTGACTCCTGGAGTGGCTGCAGTTTCCATGCTAAGCTTATGCACTCAGCATGGAGTTTGATCTTGCATATTTTCATGAGAAAAGAATGGTAACTCTGGCAAAGCTCATAGCAATACAAACCTCTTTTGATATGTGTAAAGTGTCGGACATGATCCCATGAGAGGCACAGCGGGCAATGACACAACAAATCCTTGTCTTAGTAGAGGGCTTTGTCAGCAAAAGGCTCTAACGCACTATGCTCTAGATGTGGAAGGCACACAGTTTTTGCTATGGACAGCATTAAGTGTAGAAAACAGTGAACCTCTAGGAGGCTGCCTCTGATAAAGTACATAGATCAAACCATGTTATTTTTCCTCCTTTTAATAAAATACTATATTTCTACCAGTTACTTTTTTGCTTTATACAGGAGGTGCCAGGGAATATTTGTTTTAGAGATCATTTCATCTCTAGACTTTGTACCTATCACTAAAGATGGACTTTTTTAATGTCTAGTTAAGTGACCACTATGAAGTTCCTTCAAGGTTTTCAGTATATCATTTGCTCTTCAATTATCATGCTTATCTAGTTCTTCCTTAAGTGAGAATTAACTGCATTTGTTCTTATGTTTCCAATGAGACGATAAATAATTCTGCGTATAAGCAATTACACTCCAGTTTGTCAGTGCAACACATATAGGAACATAATCTGTCCACTTGTGCTACACAAACTGTAGCACAGTTCTGATCAGCTTTTTCTTCATCATCTTTGACAGTACTAGGTATAAAAATGTATTCTGCTTAACACCCCTCCCCCAAATAAAAGACAAAAAATATTTTTCTAAATATGTAAGTTTCTTAGAAAGATTATATGTCTGAAGAAATTGTTCCTGACTATATCTTTCTTTTCATCATAAATATCTCTCTTAGCTTTACTAAGCACTGCTGTTAAGAGTACTCTTTTTAAAAGGAAAACAGTAGACAAGTAACCTGACTCTGTGAAATCTATAAAAAATAAAGATGTACTAATTTTCAAACAAGTTTTTAAACAAAATGTTAAGATGCATGCAAAATTGGTATCTTTGATTTTCTTCAGTTTTGCTTTAGTTTTGAAGGGTCTTGGGTTAGAAAAATATTAAGATAATTTTCTTTTTGTCTCTAGCTGCTCCTAGACAATGCATTGAACTACACTTTGATGAAAAATATTCCATAGAGCCTTCTTGGGAGTGTAAATTTGACCATATTGAAGTACGAGATGGACCTTTTGGCTTTTCCCCAATCATTGGACGTTTCTGTGGACAGCAAAATCCACCTATGATAAAATCCAGTGGCAGATTCCTGTGGATTAAATTTTTTGCTGATGGTGAACTGGAATCTATTGGGTTTTCTGCTCGGTATAATTTTACACCTGGTAAGTACAAACCATCAAACTTTTTAATAGAAAAAGCTTATCATGATAACTTTTCTAACGATGTATTATCTTGCTGTTGAATAATATCTTTAGCTGGGACTTTGTTTATTATCAAGGAAGGTATTAATAGGAAATTGATAGAGGTCATATGTATTTTTGCATAGCAAGTAAGGCTTATTCAAGGGAAAAATTTTCAGATTCTGAACTTTTTAAAAGTATTTTTTTCAAGTGAATGCTATTACAGAAAACCATTCAAAATGTTTCATGGGAAGTTATGTGTTTTATGCTTGACTGTTACACTGTACAGCTTTTCTTTCAAAAAGATCATTGATAAAGTATTCTAATAAAAAAATGTAATTATCTCAGAAAATTCCATCATCGCTTTTCCACTTCACCAAACATTTCCCCAGCTGAGGAGTAGAATAGTTCTTCTTTCTCAATAAAGCAAACTATTACAAATATTACCAGAGGACATGAGAGGTTCAAACAGTAACATGTATTAAATATTTTTCTAAAAAGGCTGTAAATCTTAATTGCAAGTGTACAAGTATTCCTAGCCACTGTTTATATCTACTTTATTAAAGTAAAACAAAATTCATAGTCATACTTTTGATTAATTCCCTTGCTCCCCCACTTATTAACAAAAGATTGCTGATTTTAAATGTCTTCTTGGGCTGCAGCTACACTATACTGCACTGCACTGCACTGCTGGATGTGACGTAGTTCTATGACTTATGTTTTGAGTGATGAGTCATACTTCAATATAGCTCACTCTAAAGCACTGTAATTATTAGGTATTTTTGTCAATTATGTCACTATTGTTTCAGCTGAATTGTTGTATTAGGTTGAACAATATTCTCTACAATATCACCCAAAATTAGCAGACCCAAAATTCTTCCTTAATCATGCCAGTACCCTCATAGAAGATGGCAGGTCTACATGCTCTATGTTGTTCTTCTTTTTGGTTTTCTTTCATTAATGGAAGGAAAATAGCTATAAAATTAATCAGCACAGTTAAATTTTCTTTCAAGTCAAGGATACTGTTTTGCAGTGGGTAAACGTATTTAGAAGGTTCAAGATGGCAACAGAAGACAGAATTTCTGTAGCAAATCATCTGATAGCCAGGTATATATATCTATTGTAAATTCCAAGACAACGGACAAAATTTTGTTGTAATCATGCATGTCCACTCTGAAAACGGAGTTAAATTTTTATTTCTCATTTACCATGGGTCTGTGGGCTTTTGCCATTTCCTCACCCTGTGCCATAAGTGCTTTGCTTTAGATTTCTTGACCTTTTTTTTGACAAAGGGTTGTGAATTATGGTTGAAAAGATACACATAGCACAATCTTCAGCTTACTTTGTCTAAAAAAACTCTCAAGTAAAAGACAATTTAATGGATCATGTTTTATCGTCATTCCTTTTCTACTGATGTAAGGAGAATTTCTACACAAGGATCAGTGCTGGTAAACTGGTACAGCAGCATAAATTATTCTAGACTTCAGATGGAATAGCTGTATCTTTTTTCTTCCTTGTTTCTTTCTTTTTTCCCCTCCTTCCATTTCAATAGAAAACTCTTCAAGTAGTAGGGAGTTTCTAGTAATATTGGCCAAAATGAGACTATGATTAATCTGAGAAGTGCTAAACAGCACTGCTGCCTCCTTGAAGAACTTCACATTCCACATTATTATTTGGACAGTCTTTTATTATGCAGACATTATTAAGGCATGACATTTTGAGATCTATTGTCCATATGTGTGCCCTGGGAGGGGTCACTGCCAATTTATAAAACAGAATGATGGCTTTTGAGATTGTATAAAAGAGTAGCACAGAGAGGACTGCACTCCAGAGTATAACAGAGTAGCTGGAGAGGACTCCAATACAGAAATCATCACGTAAACCACCTAGATTCAGCTTAGGTAGTGACAACTTATAAAATTAAATTATGAACAAAGGAGAGATCAGAAGAAAACTTTCAGCTAGCCTCTCTTTAAAGAACATGACAAAAATGATCCAAAGCAAAGACTCCTTTGGAAACTATTGCTGTCTGGAGCAGCTAAATGCTATGGGGAGATGCAGTTTTTGTTGCCACTCATCTCACTTGTCAAAAGGAGGACACTCTTCCTAACTTCAACCTGCAGAGGAGGCTTTCTTCATCCCAGTGACAAGTGCAACGCAGCTATTTCTCGAGTATCAGCAATCTTTGAGGGTCCCCACCTACCCCTGGTGTGTCTCTCATCTGCCTCTTTTGTATTTGAGATCTTAATGGAGGATAAAGAAATGTGATGTTAAATGTGTGGGTGCATGCCAAGATTTGAGAAAAAAAAAAAAAAAAGAAGCAAATTTGACTAAATTGAAGCTTCAACCATTTATTGTTATTTGAATGGTACCTGGAGAAACAGGGAAAGAAGTTATTTACTATGTCTCCAGGGTGTATAAAAACAGCTAACTGGATGAAGTTGAAAAAAAGATCAATTAGGTTATCATGAAAAATGCTGCAATGAAGATCTATTAGTCTGTGCAAATGGAAATAGTCCTGCACCTAAGGCAGTTTAAAACTAGTTTGGACTAAGTCCTATAAAAAGAAATTATATGGAAAAATCCTAAGGGATAGACTAATAATTTTCAATTACTAGAACTTTTCTGTTCAATAATTTCTTTGACTCCTTGGTATTGAAATTGTTGGGAGTTTATCCACCAATGCAAAAGTCCAGTAGGGTCTGGGGTTTCAGAAACAAATATAAGTCTTTTGCCATAAATTCTTTTCCATTTAAATAAACCTCTGTCTGAGATCTTTTCAGCTCTCTGAAAGGTAAGATCTTGCAGAAGAAAACACTTAACAACAAAATCAGAGCTACACACCTAACCAACACAAACACACCCAGAAACTGGTAAAACTACTAAAAGTTTTGCAAAAAAAGTTCCTTATTAAGAGCATAATTTAGGCTTTAATTTTTGTAATTTATAAATTGTAGTGTTATGCGACATTTGGATGAATGAAGTTGTACGTATGGTATAATAGACTATTTTCAATGTCAAAACTCTGACTTAAGGGAAAAAGTATTAATCTTTTGTAATCTTACAGCTAATATCAGTAATAACCAAATTCAATTTCATGTAAATTTTCAACCATTTTGTATACATGAGAGTTTATAAGCAAATGAAAACTTCTTTACCTTTTTTATATTATTTCAATTTTATTTTTTATTTTTTTAAGTTCTAATTAACTGTGTTCATTTCAAAACTGAACTATCTGAAGCTATGAAACCTTCATAAATGTATACAAACATCTTTATTGGGTTGTTTCTTTTTAAGGAAATCTGATGTATGAGAGCTATATATATCAGGCTACAATATTTTCAGATTGATCTGGTTCATTTTGAATACAGTTGTGATTGTCTAGGGAAAGGCCCATGACATAAGTCAAAGGATAATTCATTCTTGCTCTTGTTTTGTCGTTCTCTGGGACATTGAAAGGCCTACACTTGAAATTTCATTTCACAGTTCTGGGTCCTTTGACTCAATCTGTTACACTCATTTTTCCTAAAAAGTTTTGTCTCAAGACTTTCTTCCAAAGTGGTGTTAAATCACTGTTTTGTATAGAAAAATTCAAGTACTACTTCAAATTATTGACAACTCTTCTTTAAAAAGGTTCTGTTTTTTAGTACAGACAAGGATTCAGGCAGAGAGAGGTTATGTTTGAGCTTTCTTGCTCAGCTAGAATAATCAGATTTCTGTTTATCCTGGTCCCTGATTTTGCAGGACAGTGGCTTAAGATAGCACATCATTACTTTCAGTTCCTTCACTTAGTAGAAGCCATCTGTGGTTTTATTTAGCCTCATTAATATAAACGTCAGTCAGTAATGTTTTCTATTCAGCTGCCTGAATAAAAAGAGAAAAAAAGATCTATAATCCTGTGTCCCAAAAGGTGGAATATGAAACACTTTCTAACCAGAGTAACAGTACTTTTACATTCCTGTTGCAGTGAATGTCAGAATAATGGAATAATTATGTCGTCTATCTTGAGGGAAAAAAATAAAAAACAACCCAAATTCTTCCTCATTGGGGAATTTTCATATTTTCGAACTCATGAAAAATTTAATGTGAATTTATTAAATTCAATCACAGTTCTAAAAATCTTAGAAATCTAAAAATATTATCAAATCATTTTGTCATCTAATGTCCATGCTCTCCCTTGAGTGTATTTAAGCAAGGGATATTTCCCAGGCATCTGGGACAGCTGAACATCCATGTGAGTTAGCTCACTTACTTTTATTTATTTGTTTACTCTTCTGAATCTGGTCTGATTATTTCTAATTACCCACTTGAAATCCAGTTAAGTTTTCTGAGAACCAACAAACAATTCCAGAATCATTCAACCTTGAGCGAGACAATGTTTTTCCTTTGGGATCAGAGTTGGTTTGAAAGTATGAGAAATTACTCATTATAACTCTCCATTTAAAGTTTTGAAACAGAACCATGTAATGTCAAATAAAAACCCTGAAAGAGTGAATCTGGTTTATTTATTGAGATATCTAGGCCCCAGCACTTCAAATTGTTATAAGCAACTTTTTTCAGTCATGAACTTTTAGTATGTTCGTACAAGTGCACTTCATAAAAGTCAGGCACTTCATTGCTGTTTACAAGGCATTAGGGCATCTGGTCTCATGTATGATGATGCATTATATTGAAAATCATGATCACAGGTTTATATCGAATTTCAAGTGAAAAATTGTTCTTTATGTGGAGCAAATGAGTATCTTAAAGGTCTTGTGGGGTTCTCAGATCCCATATTACATCTTGCCATCACATAGCTATATGTTTCTTTTGACAATACCCAAAAGGCAAATACAGAACTTCCTAGTTTAGAAATCCCTGAATGCTGGGAGTACCATATTATCAACAGAAGGAAGTTGAACACTTAAGTTCCTACTCTGTTGAACTTTGATGTAAAAACAAGAGTGAGAGAAATATAAGGTACAGTTTTGAGTATTTTAGCATTGGGGTAAAGAAAAATGACAACTTAACTAGGGATGCTTACTGCTTCCCCTGCCATCAGTACTACCCCTGTTCTCTACAAAAATGCTTTCCCTGTTTTCATTCCATAAGAAGCTGGACACAGACTTCTAGAGTGGGTTTGCTAGGATATTCTACAGCAGTACAGGTACAAATAATTCTATTCCACCTCCACAGGAAACACCTTTCTTCATTTGTAGGCAATCTCACCAATAATGGTGATAATGATGTTGCAATGATAAATATTATTTTCAGAGGAATCTCATTTCTCTGATAAAATGTCTGTTTTTGGAGCACCTGTGAGGGATCTTTAGGAAGCTTAGAAGTACATTCAAAATTAGTCCTAGAAAACCAACATTTTTAGATTAAACTGCATTTTTACAATACCATTGTCATTCTATAAATAGTTTATATTATTACTTGTTACAGAACAATTAAATCTAAATCTTAGAAGCAGCAGAGGATTTTCCTTAAATATGGTCTTTTTCTTATCCTCTTTTCCCTAAGGATAAACTTTTGTCTTTGTGAAATACTATGCTGAGTTAGCTTAACCTTAGGTCTGATATAAAGTGATTACCCTTTGCTTTAAACACTTATAAAATGAGGAAATAACCAGTGGGCCCTGGACATTTGTTTTGCCTATTAAGTCTTGATTTCTCTGTAATGTTTATGGAGCACTTGGAAATGGCAAATCAGGGAGGATATTATGGAATTTATACTGAACAGAAAGCCTTGGTAGTCATCTTCCACAAGTGTTTATAAATAACTTATTTACAATGAGAATTTTCACTACCCACATGCAGAACAGCACCTCCGAAACCTGTTAAGTGTTACTTGGTAGCTCTCATTCAGACATTATAGCACTTCTTCCAGGGAAAAATTGGAAACTTCTTTGTGTCATATGTAATAAATAAGGAGTTTTTGAATACTCTTCAAAGGTTTTCCAGGTCATCTGATTTTCTCATCTGGCAGATTTTCTAATACCTTATAGTGGGATGCGCTCCTAGGTGGTTGCGTTGTGGTCTCATCCTGACAACACTGTTGTTGGCTGTAATAGTTTCTCTTAGTGACCTTGGAATTGTGGATATCTGGAGACATTCTGCTGACATTGAAGCAATTCTTATTTTTTTTTATTTATACTTAAGCTGTTCAATTTTCATCTTTATGCATTCTATCTACAGGTTTATAAGGTGTTACTGGTATAGCAAATAAATCTTAGCAATTGCCCCAGTGCTTTTGTTTAATCAGTGGCCCATCTGTTAGGCAGAAAAACTATTTTTTAGTGTAGCCACTCAGTTGCGACAGGTTTGATTCTTCAGCTGTCAGTATTTATTAGGTAAAACCCATGTTTATATCATTTCTTTTCAGTCATCTTTTTGCATAGGTTCAAGTAACTGTGATTGTAGATTTTTTCTGTTATTGTCTATTTTATTTAATGAAGCATTTCTCAATTCTAGCAGCAATAAATAATGACCTTTATTGAGATATTTACCTTTCCTTAACAGATTTTTTACTCTTTGGATAGTGGTTCTAGCTAATTCTCCTTAAAGAAATATACACAAACTCTTGTTAGAAATCGCTCAGTTCCCTTTGGCTAATAAACAGGGTTCTTGCCCAATAATTAGTAGCTTTGTACACTTAAGTCCTTGGAAAACTGAGTCATGTTTCTGTTTCCAGAACTGAATATTTTTGCAGTAGGCAATATTTAGTAAATGATGAAACATGTCCAATAAGAAGTAAATCTTCTGTCACCCTTTGTTGCGTACACTCACCTATTGCCTAGCGTTTGTTCATTTTCTAAGGACAGTACTCATATTTTTGTGAAGAGGACAATCCAGAGAATCTCTTCTGCTTACCAGTACTGAGATTGAATGTTATTGAATATTATTTGTATATTTGTAGTTCTAGTGGGTGTTTTTTGTTATCTGAATATATCTTTTGCTATATTGATGGCTAAGACCTATCTTGATTTGTTTACTGTCTTGTTGAGTAATGTAGACTATGTAATACTTTAATTTCAGATATCACACTTGAGCTTCTTTCATGGGCAGGTCTAAAAATAAAATCATGCTTCATTCAACTTTGACACAAATTTTGTTTTAAATATTTTGTAAATAAATTTAGCCTGCCCATTAGAGCATCTATGCCTTTGATCCATCTTCTCTTTTTCTTCTATTATGGGCTAAGATATCAAAGAGCCTGCTGCAATCTTTAATATTGTACTGCTGTCATGGGTTAGAGAAATAATATCATGTAAAGTCCTTTTCATGTGAGAAACAGATTATACAATGATATCTGTGAGAAGTAGGTGTCATCTCTATGGCTAAATCTGGCCAATATATCTATTGCTAGACACAAAATTTGTGAAAAATCAAGACTGTGAATCAAGCTTATTAACACCCCTACTTAGTCCTATTTGCTTTTTCCTTTCTTTTCTCTCTCTCTGTAGAATTATAGCCTATGTCAAGCTACTGACAACTTCCTTTTACCATATATACTTTTACCTTATACATACACTGAGGAGATACAAACAAACATCCTCTCAATAGCATTGACTGATGTAATCTATACAACAAGGTGTGTTGTCCTAAAATGATCATGACAAATTGAGGCAGTGAGAAGTTAAAATTTTGAAGTCCTATTTTAAAAGAATTCAATTTTCAATAAAATTGAGTTCATGCAAGAGTCACTTGCTTATTGTGGGTGTTTAATATTTGTGAGTATTTGAGTAGATTAAACGTGGGGGTTTTTCCTTATAATATTAACTCACATTAGATAGAGAATATTCCTAATCTTTTGTTTAGGAAAATCAACAAGTCATTTTTTGTTCAATTTATGTTCAATGTGTACATATTTTCAATTTGCACAGGGTTTTATTTTATTGTGACAAATCCAAATGCTTAGGTGTCCCTATTTTTTTCTCTGCAAAGCCGCTCCTTTCATAAAGGCCTTCAGGCCAAATAAGAATAACAGCTACTATAATTTAACACTGTAATCCATCAAAAATCTCTGAAATTACTTTCTGATATGCCCAAGGATAATTCCAAAGAACAGTTGCTTAAGCTTACTATACTCAAATGCTGCACTGACAAGCCACTAAATCTAGTCTCAATTTAGCAAAGAATTTCAGGAAGCCTACATCTAAGCATGTGCCTAAATCCAGGCAATCTCTAGGCTTGGGTACTTACTTAAAAGTAAGTACATTTAAAAACTGTCCTCTACTTTTCTATCTATTGAACTAAGTAAAAATGAAATATTTTTAGTTTTGGAGAGTGAAACTACCATTTCTTCAACTCTTAATGAACTGAAACTGGTTTTCTACCTTCATGCAAGGGATGTGGTAGATCTATATCAATTCAGCATTTGGCTATTTGCAAAGTATCAAACTAATACAGCTTTAAATACGTTCAACTTACTCTATCCCTGTTTTTCCTTTTTTTTACAAAATATTTTGTTTCAATAAGTTGAGTTTTTGTTGAAGTTAGTGCACCATGATTAATTATTTTTCTGTCTTCCTGTGCTGTTCTTCCTCTAGATATCCTTGTTCCTAAAAAAACTATCCTGGAATTGTCTGAAATGAAATTATTTTCTTCGATCTGCTTAAAGCATAGTTAATTCAGATAAGCTTTTTTGGTTCAACTCAGTTGGTCAGTCAGATTTACAAGCTGTAAAATGAAGTGATACAAATTCTGCAATCATTTGCAGTGAGTACTGGTTCCACTCCTTGGATTTAAAATTTGAAACATAAAATAAAGTTTCCATTACATTTTTACTACACTTCCACTACTTGAACTTTTGTTCATGCATCCATTGTCAAAGGACCTTTTTCAAATAAAAATGGAGCAGTACTTATGGATAATTTTTTGAAAGAGACAATTATCATATAATAATAATAATATTCTTGCTCTGAAAACTCTTCTTGATTATTTAAAATTCATATTGTTTACATGATTGCAGCATAGTCTGCAATTCACTGGGTGGTGAATGCCTGACATTGCAGTTTCCTCAAATAGGTTTGTAGAGAAGGTTTTAACTTCAATGAGAAAAAATGTTTTGGTCTGGAATACACGTTGTAAAATGTACTTCCAATTAATTTTTGCTTTTTAGTTTATAGGGTGATGAGATGTACCAAACAATTGAGAACGCCACTGAAAGGAATAAATTCACTGCAAAATTGTGAAAATAAGTAAACAAATGCTTTTGATCAACACTTCAAAAATATTGCTACAGAGGTCATTACATTAAAGATGAAAAAAATTTATTTTAATACCTGGTTGTCAAAAGTCTATCTAATATCCAGCTGTTTCTGTTAAGAAAGTTTGTTTGACTCATGAGTAAGATGATAAAAAGTAATTGCAAAATATTTTTTGAGAATTCAGGATTAGATAAACTGGTTTCTGTGACACATCCATTGTTAAAATTTTGTACTAGCATGACAGAAGCAGGCAGTGTGAAATGTGTTAATCTAGTCACATATCAGTCCCCTAGATGACACTGAGAAGCCAGAAGATGTTGTGTAACAGGACTTACATACATCATTTGCCAGATGTTATCTGATAGTTGAAGCTCAAGAGACAATGTTATCAAATCTGCTGGTTGCAGTATGTGGGTTAACAAAAGATTGTATTACACTCCTCTTGTTTTCTTTTGATTTTTTTTTCCTTTCTTTTATTTTCTTTTCCTGTAGCTCATTTTTCAAGTCTACGTGAAAATTAATATTAAAAGAGAATGCAGAAAATACTTCCTAAAAATATTTTATTCCTAAATGCTGATTTCATTATGGGGTTTAGGCAGTTGGTTATTAACTGCTGCCAACTATGCATGTCATACTGATATTCTACAAAATAATTTTATAGTGTTTTTTTTAATAAAATACATGCTGGCCTAAGATTTTAAAAATCAAATTTGGGAGTTTGAATGTCTGTCATTTTATGTGCATCCTCCACGAGAATTTGTAGCAATAATACAGTTCTTTGTACTCTAGAGTATTGCATATCAGTGATATTTCAATATAAATATAGATCAATGATTTACTAAGTACTTTTTAAGGAAAGGTTTAATTTATAGTTGACTTTTTTTTCATTGTTATCTCTAGAACTTTAAATGACTCTTTTAAATCAAGCTAGGAAAAATCCTGCTGTTTGGCAGTCAAAAACTTGATCTGGTCAAATGAAATTTAATTTTTGTCTACTTGTTGGGTAAGCAGCTGACACCTACTTAACAATCCTGAGAGCTGTGACTGGCCATCATGTTTGACCTGCTGCTGCTGCAAGTCAAAACTCTCCTGGGTCCTCATTTCTTCTAAATATTACCATATCAATGGTAGAACTAGACAATCTCTAATCAGTACCCATTTTGCTGTTCTTTTCCCTGTCTCTTGAGCCAGTTACACAGCAATATTGGGTATTGTATAAAGTAGACAGAAGGACTTATGAACACTGCCTTTCTGAAGTGTGATTCAGTGAACCACAATGTCTTATTTGTGAATGTGATGCAAAAGATCAGTGTTTATTCTCTGTATTTGGCTGAACCAGTCTGTCAGTGTAGGACTCAATCAATTGCTAAATTCAACTCTGATTCTGGGCCTAAACTTGCTTCTTTTAGAATCAATATTAAAATTATGAGTAAATCCAGTGAGAATAATATCACTGCTTCAGACTGGTAGATTTTGAACAGAGGGGGAAAAAAGGTAAATCTCTTAAATTCCATGTAAACTATAATTTTTAAACCTAAAACGTTATGATAGTAGAATTAAAATTTTACTAACCTATACTTAATATAATCACTGGGTAAGGATAGCTGAATGTGGAGTTTCTGGGATAAGGAAAAGTCAGAGGCAACAGAGTTTTATAGACATGAATGTAACTCTACTCAGACTCTAGGTTCCAAATCTCCACTTACCCACAGACTCATTTGTTTGTGATGTTCATGACCAACCAGTTTGAGGGCATTTTGTCAACACAGAGCATGTGGCATAAATGCTACTCAGAGAGGACTGAGAATTCATTAGAAGAATGTTGTTTAAAGAAAAATTAAAAAGATTGAAGACAATATCCCCTGTTTTTGAACTTATTTTCATGTTGATTTTTTCTTGTGAGCATGCAGCAAAACATATGTTAGTGTTGTTTGTGAGGAACAATGTTTATTCATTAATTTAAGTGGAAATGTATGGGGCAAGAGCTGGTGTAAATTAAGTTTGGTTTACATAGTAAAGCATACAGTAGGACTTTTCTCATCAAAATAATAGAAGTCCTAGCTGACCTCATGTCTTGTTTCTAACAGTTTATGTCTACTCTAGGTCAGTATTAGGAATCAATTGAGGTTTGAACTTTCTCTGGCACTTTTAATTGCATGAAATTGGAGAAAAATTATCAATTTGAACAAAAGGGAATGTCACTCTCATGAAGTTATAACCAATAGGAAGCAAATTAATTGTAAGGCAAAAAACCTGTCTGTAAAGCCTAGATTAACCAAAAATTATCTAAATGTTTTCCTCCCATAATCTCAGGAGAAGTTGAATGTCATAATACTAGAAAAAGGGGAATGATTATTGCTTATTTCCAGTACATTCTTTTTGTCCTTTAAATATCTGAATGTTACCTTGTATAATAAAATGTAAAATTCCTAAGGTTGTGGGTAATTTAAGTAGGGAATTCACAGTTTAACACAGACTTCCTGAAACCCTTCCTCAGAGAGGGCTGCTGCCCTATGCAGTTGAAAAGATGAAGAAGCAGAAGTGTTAGAATATCTCCAAAGATGCTCCCCAATATACTCTGCAGCTAAAGTTCTTGAAAACCCTTCTTATCATTCTGTACATTTGGGGAAAATGCTGAGGTCAACAGCTCAGTGTTCCTTGAAAGGACAGTTTCTAGCCAGAAAACCTAAGTGTAGCAGAAGAAGAAGGAAAGATCTGGTGTCAGTGAAATTTATACTGCTATGAATTCTGAAATGACAGGACAGAAGACTTACTTTTCCCACAGTTGTTTTTGGGACTTGGTGTTAATATGTCTTCCTCAGCAATTCACTGAGCTGTGTGGATTTATAATTCCTCTTCTTGTTCTCTGAAAGTGTCTGTGGTGGGCATATATAATTACAATTGGAGGTGACAATTGGGTTTAAAAAATGAATTTCACTTTTCCTTTGATATATGCTAAGGGTTTTTTTCTAGTTTTTCCTTAAGAAAAATGTTCCAGTGGGGATGAAAACCTAGATTTTTTCCCTTTGATCCTAAAGATTTCTACCCTGGATACAGAATACATTTAAAAAACGTCCTGTGACATTGACTTTTTGAATCATACAATGACTTTGTTACAGGAGAGTACTAGAACATAACTCATCCAATAACTTTCAAAAATCTAGCAATTGCACAGTAAACTAATGAATGGGATTTTTCTGTCTGTGGCTATTTCACTTGTTTCTACTCTAAGAATCTTGTTTTCTGGGGTATTTTGTCTGTTTCATCTCCTTCTGATATATGCCCATTGATGATTAAGCATGCAGTTGTTTTTACAAACACAATTCAGTTCCCTCTGGTGCTCTCTGACACAATTCTTCACTTTAGCAAAAGACTACCTGCTGTTTTGCTAGGCTGTAAGAGAAAAATATTTGAAGACAGTGGAAAAATTCTTTTGCTAAAGTGGAAAGTGAGATATTCACACGTGGAAATTAGAGGAGATATTTGAGTTTCTCATGTGAGATGCAGTTATCTTCAAAAAGATGCCATCGCTGGCATCGCCAGCTACTATTCTCCAGTAGGAGAATATTAGTAGCTATAAACACTGTGTTGTATTTCTTTTTTAATTGAAAATGTGTCACAATGTGTGGTAAACTACAGGTTATACAGTACTATTTGAAGCAGCACAAGTAGTACAATTTTTGACTATAACAGCTCTAAAAGATGTAGCTATTCAAAAGAACACTACAGTGAATGTATTCATTCTGTTGAATGTTCTGAGGTAAAACTAGGAGAAAACATTTCTCCTATGATAAAACAACAAAGGCTATTATAAGTCAGAAAGCTGTTCTCATAAGATCCTTCTGTCCTGAGAAATCCACCCTATGGACTGATCCAGCATGAATATCGTGAAAAGGATGTGCAGATTCTGCACTCAGTGGTAGCAAGAAATAACCATGTGTAAATAGGTTCAATCTGCAGAAGTAATGCCTGGTACTCAGTTGTGGCTAAACCCTCAGGCTCATTTTTTCCCCTAGTCTTCTGACATGAACTTAAACTGTTATTT
The DNA here is from genome assembly GCF_000691975.1 of Corvus brachyrhynchos. NCBI lineage: Eukaryota > Metazoa > Chordata > Aves > Passeriformes > Corvidae > Corvus > Corvus brachyrhynchos. The sequence continues at coordinate 6,544,716 of NW_008237229.1, read as the reverse complement.
CCTTGGACTGGGCTAGAAGTCATCTATAAAAAAACAATGAGAAAAATCCTGAGTCTTTAGTAGTATTCCACTGAAGTTGCATGACTAGGAATACTTAGAATTCAACATTGTTCAGGAAAAGCACCGTAGTGTTGCACATCTCTCTTCCTAGTGCAGTTCAGAGACCGTTAGTCAATTACAGGAAGCCTCCAGGATATTATCTTGGGGAGACACAGACAGGGTGCTGCCCTTGACTGATAGTCAGTCCTGGCAGTCAAGTCAGCTGCACTGTCACAGCAAGGCTGCATTACTCAGATAAAGTGGACTCCTGAGCTCATTCAGTCTTGTTTCAATATTTTTGGGCAACCGGCACACAAAGGTAAATGCAGCCCTTGAAATATTCATCATAGAATCATTTTTTCCCTGAATTTCCACAAACAGTGGCCTGCATAAAGGGAATATAATGCCTAATTGGAGCACTCAGCTGCTAGTGTAAATATTTAACATAATAAAAATGATCTGCCAAATAATCCCACACATATCAAGGCTCCAGGGCTTCCCCTCTCCATTGATCAGCCTGAGTATGACATCGTTGCCCATTCTTGCTCTCCTTTGTTACTAGGTCAGTTCGAAGAGGAACTTCTCACTTCTGGGATTTAGGAGCACATATCAAATAGCTCAAACACCATTTGAGGATGAGACCCAGAACCTCATGAGACCTTTTGCTTTCTGACATGGTTCCCAACCATACAAAATTTACATGGGAGAAAGACCCTAGTCTAAATGGTTTACCGAATAGACAACAGAGGCAAGCAGGCTAAAATCTCAAAGCCTGTCACTGTGTGCATGAAAAGAGAAATTTAACTGCAACTTCTATTATCATGTGCTCTGTTGCAGTGGAATTCATTCAGGTGCTTCTTGTCTGCCCAGTTTGACTAATCTTAGCAAGAAGTTATGCAAAGACATAGATTTTGTTTTTCCCTTTTTCTTTTTCTGTTGATACGGCATTTTTATTTCCAAAGAGATGTCAAAGAAACAAAGAAACATACTTTAGGCATACAAATGTCTGACTATTGCTAACATTTGCAGTATATCTCATTTTACTGAGGCCACCATAGCAGTACAGTTTGCAAATCACTATATATATTAATTACACTATAAAGATATTTTGTAAGTATGAGCTGAGAGTAGTAAAGTGACAAAAGAAAAAAATGAAAAAAAAAGAAGATATGGTAGAAATCAAACTTTTGGGTGATAGTTGATGTTATTTCAACAATATTTGTCTTCATATGACTTTTTGCTGATTTAATGGCAGGTAGATCTTCAAGGTGAAATAGCAGGAGTCATGTTCACTGCTACATTTTCACTTATCAGCTTTGAGTTCTTTCATGACTTTGCTAAGGAGTGAAAAATTTGAGAAGCATTATTTTAGTTTATAAATATGTAGCCTCTGAAAGACCAGCAATACTCACAGTATTGCCCTTAAAAGAAAACGTAGAAAACAAAGAGCAAATACAGCACATAATAGTGCCCACTATAATTATTGTAGAACCTTTCCACAGTGTCTAGCAAACTACAGGCTTTCTTTGAAGACCTTTTGATATCATTGGTACAAATATAGACATATATAGAAGTTTCAAGAAGACTACAAATATGTAAGAGCCATCTGGAAAAAATCATTTTAGGCTAATAAAAAATAATTTGTGGATTTTTGCACAGCTATTTAACTTCATGTTGTTTTTCTTCTTGTTTTTCTTTACTCACTCCAGCAGGATAGCTAAGTTCCGTTTGAACACCACACAAACAGCGCTTACTTATAGAAATGTTTTTCTAGTTTAGGATTATTTTAGTGATTATTTGAGCAGATTTTTATGCTTTTAAATCTTCTGACCATCTTCTTCTAATACTTTTTCTCTATCATCAAATACTATGAGGCAATGACATAAAATACCTCGGAATAATTGTCCTTTTCTGTACTGAATTCTGCAACCTCTGCTTTTATAGAGAACTATACTTCACGCCTCAAGGGCAGGAACAGTTTAGGCTCCCAGAAATCATTGTAAAAGAACCTGACTTATTGAACTTGAAGATAAATAACTGGTGGCTTTCTGAATAGTGCAATTCTCTCCACTATTCTATGAGTATTTACATGCAAAATCAGGTCTCTAATAAGTTCTCTTAGAGAGAAGCATGTACATGTGTTAAAATTTCTTAATATTGATGGATAGAAGTTGAATATCTATTTCTAGTCAAAGGCAGAGAAATAGAAAGATATATCTACAGTTTTCTGATCAGTGAGTAAAAGTGGATAGTTCACTGCTTCTGATTAGGAAATATGGCTTCAACCTACTGTGACTACTTTCTGTATGTATCTATTAAAAAGGAGGTTTTTGTATTCACAAACAGCAAAAACACCCTTACATTTTAAACATCAAACCTTTGTAGTGTATGGTTTGTTCAAATAGTTCAAATAATTCCTTCACATCTCATTTATAGAAGAAAAGAGAAAAATACTTCAAAAGTTATTCTGCACAAGAGTTTTGTATTACATATTTTCCTCCCCTTGACTTTTAACTGTAAAGCAATTGCTCATGTTCTTTACTGTATATATTGCACTTCAGATATTAAAAAAAATGCATGATTAAGTATACTGTAGTCCAGCTATGATCAGGAACACACAAACTCAATCTTCCATTTTTTAAAAGAGATATTAAAATGTTAACTTGTATCTTTTGACTTCCAAGAGTGAGATATCTATTATTTTTTATCAGTGAAAGCAGCAGGTTTGAAGTTGCAGGGTAAAAAAGTGCCCAAATGAATTTTATATGAAAAGCTAAGGAAATTCGAATAAAATGCAAGAGGTTTACTTACAAATTTTGCATTTGTAAGAGAGAAAATACTCAAATTTTTCTGCATTACAACATTACTTATAAAAGCCTTATGCCATCTGTCTTTGAACACAAGTTGAACGGTCTTTATAACTGGATTTTTTAATTCAAAAAGTGATCTTTTAAAATTGATTTGCAATAATACTTACCAGCAGAACATCTTGTTGCTAGTAATTAGTTTGAACTTTATGCATTTTCCCTGTGTCTTACAGAAATTATTCAAGTAATTTAAATTTAAAGAATTTCACTTTCTGTGCAAGTGACAAGGAATGAGGCATTGCATGCATACGTGCATGCACTGGTGGCTAAACATGTTTCTGTGTGGATATACTGCAGCTGGGCAATCACATAAGATGCTGCAGCGTACTTGTAAACAAGGTCATTTACATACTTTTTGAAGACTTAATCCAGTTGACGTACAATGCCTTTTAACTTTACAATTTTCATTATTTCATAAGATTTTTGAGCAATCAAGTGCCCTAACTCCTTACAATTGTCCTGTTTTTGCATTTAAATTTCATGTTTCCCAGCTGCTTAGAAGAGCCAGACTTCTTGCACAGGAGCAGTGAAATGAAAAATAAAGTAATGTAGTATGGTTCCGTGGAAAATATAGATTCCAGAGCCAGCATCCAAAATCTTTAGAGTCTCCCATGAAGACCTAGTGGAGCTTTTTAAAAACAGGCTTAAGTATTTCAGATTTCTCCAGGCTGGATGTATATGTTTCTGAGACTCAGAGCAAATTCCACAAAACAAGTCTGCATTGTGATAGAGATTTGTCTAACCTCTGCTGCTACCTCAGATAATAGGTCTCGTCTTTTGACTGGTTATTTCGCTATTATCCGATTCTGTTCTTTAATTATTACAAAATCAGAGAATCAGAAAATGGCTGATCTCAGAAGGCACCTCTGGAGGTCATCTTGTCCAACCCCCTTTTCAAGCAGGGTCACCTAGAGCCTCTTGCCTAGGATCATGTCTAGACAGATATTGAATATCTCCAAGGATAGTGACTCCACAATCTCTCTGCTACCTTGCTAGTCCTGAGTCACCTCATACTGGAGATGTGTTTCCTGATATTCAGATGGAACCTCCTGTGATTCAAGGTGTGCTCACTGCCTCTTGTTCTGTCACTGGATGCCACTGAAAAGAGCCTGGCACCATCCTCTTTGCACCCTTCCGTTAGGTTTTTGTAAACCTTGGTGGGATCACCTCTGACCCTTCCCTTCTCCAGGCTGAACAGTCCCAACTCTATCAACCTTTCCTCATATGCCCCTTAAAAAAAATTAATGACACTTTTTTGGACTGTGTCTAGCAGCTCCATCTTGCTTCCTATTTTGCCTTCCATTTTCTCTCTCCTTATGGGTGATCCATCTTATTTTTCACAGAAAATTTTCCAGTCTTGGGTGTTTTCCTTACGGGAACATGATTTTCATCTGTCTATTGGAAGATCTAGACAGTCAATGTTTATATAGCATTAATGGTCTGACCCAGCCAGACTGAGAATAACAATTTGATTGGATTACATACAGAAGAGCTGCTAAAACCATATTTTCTAGGTAAACATGCTTAAACATGGTTGAATTTTAAGCATCTGTGATAATATCTTATTTACAGATTTTGTTTTTATTATAGTAGCATTGGTATTATAGCAATATTTAATGAAGGGTTATCACCTCATGTGTAGTAGATTTTATTTCCCTTTCACTCTTGAAATGTTTAAATTTTGCAAAAGTTTATTTTTTAAAACTGAGCAGATCTACAATATTTCTAGAATGTTAATGGATTGTGCATTTCTGTGTGCATTGTTACCAACAATGCTGTATTGTTAAATGAGAAGATACTTTCAGAGTTGTTTCTCAGGTCAAATTGTATGGTCTAGATTGTATTTCAGCCTGGATATTTCCTACTAGCACTGCTTTATATGAAAACCCTTTCATATGGTGGAAATCCTGGCAGGACCCTTTTCACCTTCTTTCCTCCTTGGTACTTTACTAATGTGGTGGAGTGTTTTCAGTAAATCTGAGTGATCCTTGCAAACTCAGTAAAAGGAAGGAATGCAATGGTTACATGAGATACAGTTGGGATGTTAGTTTGAACCATAAGTAAAAGTAGATTTCCTTTAAGTATCTCACTTTCAGAGCTAGATATCAGTATCTAAGTAATTAGCTGAAATATTTGATTACATTTAGTGTTGTTGGTAATCATGTCCATCTACTGATCTATAAAAATGCTTGACAATTAATACTAATTGCCTGCTCAGCTATATTTGCAGTCCCGTAAATTCATGAATATTTACTCATGATTTATGTTGTGCAACTGTAAAAGAAATTTGGGAAGAACAGCAGCCTGGGTATAGAAGGGCAATTTAAAAAGTGATTTTACAGCTCCAGTTTTTGAAGTCAACACCTTTTGACTGTTTAGGTTAAAATGGCTGATCTTGCTTATTCAGCACTAGACTATTTTGTTATATTATCTGGTTATGATTCTTGCTGTTCTTAATTTGCTAAGGCTAGAGGGAAACAGCAGATTTGGTGGGTTAGTTGCGAGTTTAATGTTTTTTTCATTTGATACATTTCATTCTTCCAAAATTTCTCTTCTTTTTTTTATTTATAGTTCCTTCTTACACTGACCCAATTCTGAAACAAGAAGATCAGTTCCATAAGTGAGAAAAAAGTGCACAACATTCATTTTAGGTAGAAAAGCAGTGCAAGTGATAAAAATTTCCCAGACAAGACCAGTCTATTCTAAGAAATCATTTCTTGAAATGTTTTAGTCTTTCACGTTTCTGGTTTTGGACAGTATCTTCAAACTGAGCCACATTTTGTGAAATGATCATTTGTCTATTGTATAGCTGTCTGTTGAAGCATAGGTCTAAGACCCAATTCACTTCATCTCTGTATGACACCTGACTATAAAAACATGATACAAACCCTCTCAAATAGTAAATACAGTCATGTTTATCTGATGGAAAATAGCACATGTATTAGACATTACCTTGTTAGGACAATAACTTGTAATGGTAATTCTTATGGAATAATTTTTCCAGTAAGACCAAGTGGATTTTTCTGACAAAGAAAGTGTCACCTCTTGGGCAGTAGGGATGGCAGAGTATTCATAAACACAGAATTAAATTCAGATTTCTCTAGTTAAGTTGAGTGTTATTCTGCAAAATGCAAAATAGGCAAAAAGATTCTGAATGGATCTGTAAATATATCCTCTTTCATTAGGCTGATGTATTAAAATGTCATGTGGTTAGCTGTGTGTGATGTTCTCGCTAATGTACGCAGAAATATTTTTGTACCCTTCTGAAAGGGACAGACAGAGAGAAGCAGGATTTCGTAACAGAAAAAAATAACTTGGTATGACGATATCAGTAATTTCTGCATTAATAATTATTGTGTTGCCACAGTTTTGAAACATTTCTTATTTCCAAGAAATCTATGTATAATTATATAACTAAAGTGCATTATAAAATTTGAGCATATTGACATAACATCCTAGAATATTGAACAAAACTAATTTTGTCTTTCTCTATTTTTAAGATCCAGATTTTAAGGACCTTGGGGTTTTGAAGCCATTGCCAGGTTGGTATGTTGTTTTTGGGTTTTTTTCTAACTTGGAGGCCTTTATATTCTGCTGTAGAAAACATTTTTGTTTGCTGTTCAGGTTTCATTTTTTCTGGTGTTTTGTTATTCAGTTTGTGAGTTTGAGATGGGAGGACCTGAAGGAATTGTGGAATCTGTACAAATTGTTAAAGAAGGAAAAGCTTCTGAAACTGAAGCAGTAGACTGTAAATGGTACATCCGAGCACCACCCCGATCCAAGGTCAGTCCTTCATCCACTTGCTGATTTGCCATTTAATTTAAGAAATTGACTTTTCTAATATATTGTGCATTTCTTAGTACAGTCAGATCTCGTTTAATAACTTTACAGCTTGAACTGTAAACTATTTTCTTCCTTCTGCTGTGGAAGGGTAATTTGTTATCTCAGCCAAAATAACCACCTTTGTCCATAAATGATGATTTGGGCAGTGCTATTGTGCTTTTTGTGCCATAAGTAATTTTCTTAAATTCATCTTTAATTTTGCTCATATTTTTAAAGAATCAGTGTGTTTTCTTAAGTGGGAAGTAATCTTATAATTTTAATTTTCAATATATTTCAAATACCTAACATAGAGACTACTAAGGGAACACTGCTGGCTCCCTAAGGTCATCATTGTTTCTCGTCTGGGAACTGTGAAAATGGACCCAAGGTAAATTCATGTTCCTCTGTATGACGCCTTTAGTTCCTTTGGCTTAGAGACACAGACAAAAAGAGTGTTCTCATTTCTTTTCCTCCACAGTCAGCAAGCCAGGGCTTTGTAAGAAACATGAGAGGGCTGCAGTGAATTTAAAACTACTTTTGTTGGATTCCCCTTGATTTTCTCTCTTATCTGTAGCTTATCAGTTATGATATGCACTAATTGTTGCTGGCTACACTACGACTTCATCCCTCTTTGCAATAGGAACAGCTTTATGCCTCCCACCTACTTTCATTCCCTGTGTAAAAGACACCCCACAGTATACTTTTTCTAGCTGTCTTTTATTGGACAAGAAAGGTTTTAGGAGGTAGAATATGTATATACACTACTCTCTGCCATCTTTAAACAGATAAGGGTTTTTTTGTATAATCTCAGTGAGGAGACTGTACTGAATATGTAATTGTTTCATCATCAGTATAACACATGGAGGAATGCTGAAGGGTTCTCTTAAGGGAAGGTTTCCAGAAGAGAAAAAGTCATTAGTATCAGCATTTTTCTATTGGGGAAGTTTAGGAAAAGAGTTGGCTCATAAAGACTACAGATTAATTTATTTCCAGAATATACTTTAATCTTATAACTTCTTTTTTACTTTTGGATAAAATTAATATTGATAGAGGTTTTCAATTAAGTAGATGAACTTCCCTAAGTAGTGATATGAGGTGATTGGGCTGACGAATGATTATCCATGTGTTATATGCAATTTATATTCATTCGGGGCAAATCCCAGTATTGATACAATCTTTGGGAAGAACATATGGAGACCAGCCCTGCTGAGAAAGTCTTGGGGGTGCTGGTGGATGAGAGGCTGGACATGCCCCAGAAATGTACACTCCCAGCTGAGAAAGCCAATTGTATCCTGAGCTGCATCCAGAGCAGCTGGACAGCAGGGTGAGGGACGGGATTCTGCTCCTCTGCTCCACTCTGGTGAGACCCCACCTGCAGTGCTGCATCCAGCTCTGGGGTCCTCAGCACAGAGAAGACATGAGCTTGTTGGAGCAGGTCCAGAGGAGGGACACAAAGATAGTGAAAGGAATGGAAAACCTCTCCAGTCAGGAAAGGCTAAGAGAGGAAAGGTTGTTCAGTCCAGAGAAGAGAAGGCTGTGGGGAGACCTTATAGCAGCCTTCCAGTACTTAAGGGGAGCTCTAAAGGGACAAATCTCTTATCAGTAGAGGTAAGACAAGGTGTTTTAAACTAGAAAAGGGTAGATTTAGACTAGATATGAGGAAGATATTTTTACAATAAGGGTAGTGAAAAGCTGGATCATGTTGCTCAGAGAGGTGGTCGATGGCCATCCTTGGAAACATTCAAGGCCAGGTTGGACAGGGCTCTGAGCAACTGGATTTAGTTGGAGACGTCCTTGCTCATGGCAGGGGAGTTGGATCAGATGACCTTTATAGGTCCCTTCTAACTTGAACTATTCTAGGATGTATTTAGGTATTAGTAGAAAGAAAACAGACAAACACAGAATTGTACTTATTAGAATCAATACAATTAAATAAGCCAATAACATTTCCCTATAGTCTTAACTCAAGTTTATGATTGGTTGATCAGATAATGTAATTGTGATGATCTTACTTGATCTAATTCTAAAGTTCTATATGATTCAAAGCCCTGCTAAAAATCCCACTTTCACCTACCTGTAATATTTATCCATACTTCAGTTATGATGTAAAACTCCAAATTGGATATTTATGTAACTGTAAATACAGTGTGTATCAGAAGAATGCCACACTACCACATTAGTAGAGGGCTAAAAATTAAAGTTCATTAATTCTTCATAAACTTCCGTATGTGCATTTAGTTGTGTTGCATTCCAAGAAGTGGATCCCAGCTGAAGGGCATCTGGAAGGGAGAGCAACAAGAAAGTTTTAGGAAAATGAAGTAATACTGAATGTTATTTATTGTTATCTAGAAGATTTTGTGAAGGAATGCAATATAATAAAAGGCTTTTACAAGGAAGAAGGAATGCTCTGATGCCCATGTCTGCAGGATAACTCAGGCTCCCACACTCTGAAAGAAGGTTTCAGGTTAGATATGAAGGAAGAAAAATTCAAACATCAGGGAGGGGATTATGAATGTTTGGTTGAGAAAGTTGGTTCAGCTGGCATTGTCAGCAGTCTGAAAGTGCAGGTTAGGTAACAAGCTGTGAAAAATGAGAGAAACATTAATAATCCTACCTTTAGGCAGAGGGCTGGGCTGGGTCATCTCTTGATGGATCCTGCTGTTCCCATCTTACAGAATTATCTGGGTGGAGATTGAGCAATATAAAAGCATATAAATCAGTGTTTCCTAGCATGGAGTTGAAAGGTTTCACAGCAAGCTAGGAAAAAGAAAAGATTTTTCAGGCCTAGACCCATCTTTGAGGGGTAAGTCTAATTTAGCATTTGAACATAGTGTGTTTTTCCAACAGATATATTTATATACACACAGACAAGTATATATATGTATAGATGCACACACATACAGTTATGGTTTCATCATACTGGGACAAGCTGAAAAAAATACAGTTATTAAGGAAGGAGGAACAAGTGGATAAATTTTTAAGAAACTTGTATGAAGTAAGATTTATGATAAGACTTTATGGGTCTGATTCAACTGAACTGGAACCTATTGTCCACGTTTTACAAACAGCTTCCTTTGTCCTTATCTAACCTTGAATTAATGACATATTCAATACACTTATTTAGTGACATCATTTTAATTTATGTCAGCTCTCACTTATGAAAACAAGCTCTCCTGCTAAAAACAGTGAGAACTCCACAGACATCTTTAAATCCACATGTTCCTGTACTCTGGGCTGCACAGTTTGTTACTGGGAATTATGCCTAAAGGGTGAGAGTTTCTCAGAGAGAGTTTGTGTTGGACTTTTCATCTTTAGTTTCTTAATTAAACTGTGCCAGAAGGTGGTTTGCTTGCAATTTCATTTGGCGTAAGCTCATCCAATCTAAACTGTCTGCAGAAACAAGATGCAAGTCCTTCCCTTGGTTTCCAATTCCAGATTCAAGCCAAGTCTGAGCTCAATATATGAGCAATGAGATCAGCCTGAGCTTCAAACTGACAGTCTGGGTCTAATGCTTCTATCCTCAGTGAGCTGGAATGGGAAGGAGAGCAGAAAATTTGTTGCACACACTTAAAATAGAGCCATCACTGATTACCTTGTATCACACACACGCACACACACACACACACACACACTGAAAACTGAATCTGAAAATGCATGCAGAACTCAAACTTTCTCTATGTGCAGAAGGCAGTCTGAACACAACTTCAATCTATATGCAGATCTGGAGTCTTATATGTGAAAGCAACTA
>NW_008237229.1:6463090-6534186 GCF_000691975.1 Corvus brachyrhynchos | reverse complement strand
TAGCTGTGAATTTTGAATAGAGTAATACTGGGGGTTCTGCATTTTGTGTAGAATGTGACCACAATTAGTATTCAGAGCAAGAAAGGAAAATTAAAAAGAGTGCTAACCTACTCAGAGCAGTAAAGTTCTGGAGGAACTTCCTCATCTGAAAATTTTTCAGTGTAGAACAAAGCCCAATGAAGGAAATGTATAAGCTTATTGCACAGGGATTTGAAAAATTTCAGAGATATTTTTGGCTTCAAGCAGTGGATAAGCAAAGATTTTGTATTTAGGAATAAAAAATAAGAAAATGAATAGAATTATAGTTTTCTTACTTTCTGTTAAGGGTGAAGTATTGGAGGATAATATCAACAACAAATGTTTTTCTGTGTTGGGTGGGTTAGGAGAGGCCCCCCCAGGAAGACAGAACCATGTTTGTGCTCAAGTAGCTTTCCCTTTGGTGGGTAACTTTCCCAGCAAGGTACCTTTGTGTCATGGTTGTTCTTTGAGAGGCTCTACAGAAAAAATAAGACAGCAGAATCTGATGGTAAGAGTAATAAAACATTTACAACAATGATATTCTTATACTGGGAAAAAAACAGTAAGCAGTGCTATTAAAAACACTATTATCAGAATCTCTGAGCACCTCAGAAAAAAACATCAAAGCAGGAATTAATTTGAATGTAGTCCAGTGGAAATAATGTATTCTGGAGGAATAAGCAATAGGTACATTTAGACTGAACAAATGGCAGGAGTAGCCTCTTTATTTGCACCATGAGAAATAAAATGAAATTATAAGGTAGTTAGGCAAAGTGATGCCTAATTCTCTTTCCCCACCTGAACACGATATTGGACAAAGGTTATAGGATGCAAGACTTAACACAAAAGATTGAGAAACCCAAAGTGTCAATAAATGAGTATTTAGTTTTAACACATCATGGCAGCATCCTTAACCCAGAGCCACCAGTGAGTGGTGGTGTCTGTTCCAAGCAGAGCCAGTGAGGAGCAGTGAGAGGGGGAACACAGCACATGGGAGGGGGCCAGGATGAGGGAGGTCACAGCACCAGGACATGACTGATGAGACTTGGACAGGCCTGGCCGTGGTGGCTGGGGTGTAGTGGTGGCTGGACTCGTCTGGACAGTGGGGCCAGCCCAAGCACAAGCCAGCCAGCCAGCAGCTTGGTGAGGGACAAGGCTGGGGTGGTGAGGAATGAGGCTGGGAGCGGGGCAGTGTCACCCAGTGTGACCAAGACACTTGTATGTTTACAAAGGGTTACTACTGCTACCTGGCATGCTCCTGACCAAACGGAGAGATGACTCTTTTGGTTCCAGGTGCCTGCCTTCGTATCGAGTGTAGTCTGGAGAGAGACCGGGTGGTTGCGCATGCATTTCCTAGAGTGTTGGGAGGAAACATGAGGTGAAACAAATTGCAGAGCTGTGAGTGAGTCTGTTTAAACTGATCTGACTAAACCAAAACATTTTCTGCTCTCCTGTGTGAAGTGGAAATCTGTGCTCTTAGATGAGACCTGCAAGAAAAGCAGTTTAAGCTGTTGGCACTGGCAGACTACCATATATTAATTTTTGGAGGCTTTTTAATCAGGTGTAGAAGAGAAACTTTAAGTAGTGCACTAAAATTTAATGAGTGGTGATTCTTGAAATGTTAGAGAAAAAGAAAATTTAAAGGCTGAATAACCTAACAGCCAGAGACAGTTTTGCAAGCTTCAGATGACCTCCATCTCTGAAGAAGCTCTGTAGCTCACTAATATAAAGATAATGCAAATAATATTATGAATTTAAGAAAGCCCAACATACATATGTGTGGAACAAGGTGAATAAATTATGTTTAAACAAGTAGAAAATACTATTTACCTATGTTAAGCTATTAAAATCCCTTGTGTGAAACAGTTTTCTGAGATGAAGGTGCAAGACAAGTACATGGTTGGAATTGTGTCTATAGAATCTCTGCTATGAAGGCATGTCAATGTACATACCAGAGTGACATTGTAAAAAACCTCACTTTTAAGTTACCATGAATCTATTCCCTTCAGGTATAGAAATATAACTAACCTCAGCATCCTCAAACCAAATATCTATTAGGAAATGTAATTTAAAAAAGCTACAGAAGAAAGTAATAAAATGTCTGCCAAAGAGAACAGCAGAATCAGGATTTGATCTCCAGCTTTCAGTGTTAAAAAGCAGAACAGCACCAAGGAGATGTAAATGTTGCTCACTTGTGAGCATTTTTGCACTCTACTAAAGAAAAATTAGGATGACTTGACAGAGTAAGTGTCCTATTGGATAGTCACAGAAGAAGAAACAAATAGGACAAAAGAGAGAAATCCGAAGAGAATCCAATTTTATAGACAAATACTTGTCTATAAAAATGGTTCTGATATGTGAGCCTTGGCTGTGAATCACAGGGTCTTAGAAGTACAATATAAAGTTGTCATCTTTGACAGACAGTATTCTCCAAGCTCCAGAAGAGAAGAAAATATGAGGTATGGAGCTCTCTGTTTGCACAACATGGTCCCAGACTAGTAACAGAAGGACCAAAAATGTAGAAAAATCCCCCCAAATAACAAACAAAAACCAAACAGAACATGTGTTGTTAACACTTCTGCATTGAAGTAATTTTGATTAAAAAAAAATTTTAGCATCCAAGCAAGAGATCAGGCCATTTCAGAAGACAAATTCAAGCATCATTAGTAATATGCTTTTTAGGCTGGTGTACTCTGTGTCCAGTTGCCTTGAGGGAGATTAATTAGTGTTGCACAATCTGCTTTAAAAAACTGGGTTTCCCAGGCCTAAATACGTGAGGTATCATCTTGAAAGTACTTTGTTAATCACATAGAGCTGAAAAAGATGCAGCATAAAGCAGGCACTGTAACTGATCACTGAGCAATGGGACAATTTAACCCAGTCCTGTGCTTACAAGTGAATTGATTGAACCCAGAAGCTGAATGTGCAAAATCTGGACATTATGCTTGGATGAAGAGGAGGCTTTTCTCTTATGTCTAAATTACTTTTGGCAGCTGAATGATGGCTTTTTGTTTGGTTTGGTTTAAGGGGACTGAGTGTCTGTGCACATATATTAAGTCTGATATGCTGGGATATGGTTTGAAGCTTTTCCTGACTGGCCTGATCAATCATGTTGTCATCCCTAACCTTCAGTGATTGATTAAAAAGCAGAACTCATCAAAAGTGATTCACTATGAGGAGATTATAATCTGACCATTTTACTGAGATGATACATTATTTGCAGTTTATAATAATTTTGGGTTTTTTTCCCAATATGTTCCATCAGAGATTTCTGTTGTTTTTAAATTTAAATTAAAAGAAATAGTAAAACGTACCCAACATCTTCCTTTTTGATTATTATTTATGGTGGCAATACAAACCCTAAAGGTGACAAGAGAATTATTTTAAATATAATGTGACCGAGTGTAAATTACATATGCCACAGTTGCAGTGAGGCTTTATCAGTTTTGTTGCTAATGACATTGGCATTAGCAGTGATATCTCAAAACTCAGTAAATCTAATACTTGAGCAGCCCACTCTTCTAAGTAATGTGGAGCCGATGATTTGATGAAAGTGGTCTTATTAAAACTTTGCAACAAAAATGTGAAAGAAGAAGACATGGTAGTTATGCTTCTTTTTTCAAATAAGATGTTTTCTTCAGCAAGAATGCCTGGATTATGCTAATATAATGTGTCAGTATCTATGGAAGTGTTCATTCCAAAAGCTCCTATTGGCATCAATGAAAAAATGCTTAATGAAGGCAGATGGTGGTGTTTGAATCCGTGACCTCTTCTTCCCTCTTCAGGAGAACAAAGTTGCTTATCCACTGCTGGTAGAAGTAATGGCTAAGATTTCTGTAAATGAAATAACCAGTAATATTGATAATTTTTCTTTCACTTTCTGATGAATTTGTTCTAGTGACATCCACATACCAGTGAAAGTAATGAGAATGTTGCCACTGATTTCAAAAAGCTATGTATAGGGAACATTTTGCATTAGATAAGAGTTTTTCATATAAACAGTTTTATTCTTTCCCTGGAGAACTCAATTTGTTAGTCATTTTCTTCTGCCAGTGTGGGTCTTACAGCCAGTGACAGGAACAATGGCAAATACATAGCAATAAAACCATAAAAGTTGGCAGAGGCGTGCAAATGCAATTAAATTATTCCAGCTCTTTAAAATGAAATCTGATCCAGTATCAGGTTGTCAGTTTGTGTAATCAGTTTCCAGTTTTTAAAAGTGCACTGCAGTCTTAAGCCAAAGGTCTGATTCAAATAAGTAGATTGAAAGATACCCACTGATTTCAGGGTGTGTTGTATCAAGTCCTCAATATTTTATATAAAGTTCTGGGAGTAGTCATCTCCAAAGGCAATTTTGAGAATGAAGCTCCAACTCATCTCAGAATATCAGGAACTTATTTTCTCTAATTTATGAAACTTCATGCCATTGGAGAAGGTGGCATCTTTCTTCTAAAGGACAGACACAGATTTTTAAGTCAAATATTTCTTTCCCGTGGCTCCACAACCTACCAGATGTACATATGGTATGGTGTTGGCTAAATTTCTCACACAGAGGAATGAACTGGTATGACTGACAACAGAATTCAGGCTTGGGAAGAGTGGCTTCTTCACTGAAAGACTCAGAACAAAATGCTGAGTTCTTCTTGATTCCTTTTCAGTATTTATGACTGCTACTCTAAGAAATATTTTACTATTTTATAATAGTGTGTCTAGTGTGCCTCCAGAAACTAGAGAATGTCAAATGATAAGCCCATAGAAATAAGATTTTGTCTGTACTGCTATATGAACAGTGCGTTGAAACAGATCAGGAATAATTGATGAATGCTGGAAATTGCTGGGAGAGCTGGTATTTTGTAACCGCAGTGAGGATTAGCACACATTTTTTGTAAGAATGAGAACTCTTAAAAATTGCATCTCCATACTGAAATGGGATACCCTTTACAAGAAGTACATGTGCATATATATATATGTATATGCACATACACTTCTACATATATAAAAAGCAGCAGGATAGGAATAGAGAACACATGAACAAGTGTGAGAGGTCTGTCATTCAGTAGGTATAGTTTTACTATAGTTCTGCCATCAGATTAATGTAATCTTTTTCTGGAGTAAATATGAGCTTTCTTGAAGAGGGGAATAGATAAAAATGTGATGTGATACATTGCACTATATCTTTGTAGTCTATCATGTATGTATGTATGTATATGGCATATAAATATAAATGGTGAATATATGATAGGCATATACAGAGAGTAAAAGTAATGATTCATGACAATAGCCTGTTGCAAGCCTTCTGTTTTCTGTGAGCCATCTGTGTGACATGCTTCTCTTCCTGGGAAACAGTCACACGTATGCAATACTGCATATAATCAGCCACAGGAGAATTTCATTGCATTACCTGTGACAAAGCTGTCAAGCACTGAGGCACCTGTCTGAAGCAGACTGCTCCTGTTAACTGAGAAAAGAAAATCAAGGAGCACATTTAATTCCCTAAGTTATGCAGAGAAGGACTACGGACTGTCTCAGCTGCTTCCCAGGAGAGGCTGGGTGCCAGGGTTGCACAGTGATAGTTACACCCTTGCTTGAGCAGGACGATCTGATGTCAAGGACACAGAAGCAGCTCTCTGGTGTGTCCCAACTATGGGCAGTTGCTGGGTGTTTGTATCATGGCTCTGCCTCTTCCCATCCCTCCCTCCCTCATGTGGAATCTTTCTCTGTCAGCACAATAGTGTGTATCATTTCGCTGTTTTACTTAACAACCAGTAAATGAAGTGAGAAACACTATAAAAACTATACCTTGATGTATTTCCATTTGAATATGTCTTTGTGTATTTCTGTTAGCTGTTCCATTTTGTAGAGACCAATACAAGCAGATTCCTTCATTTATAGTACGTAAACCCCAGGATACATGGTGAAAGTAAAATACACTTACCTGCAATTTAATTGAAATAGATTCCTCTGAACTCTTCTGAAGGATGGAAATGATGAAATATGAGTAAGGGTTACCGTAAGAATAACATTAGAAAAAAGATGTGCCTTTCGTATACATAATTTAATCTGCCAGTAAAAATTTTTCACAAATTTTCCTTTCAGGACACTTATGCAAAGCATAAAAAGGAATGAAAATATACCATAATACACTACCTGAAAAGGCCCATTAAAAAACCCTGAGCTATTACTAAACAGTAGCAGACTGCTTAAGAGCACATAATTCTCAAACCATAAGAGCTTTAATGTATTAATGAGGTGGAATTATGAGTCTTGTTGCTACTAGGATATGCACTGCTTGTGTACTTTTTGCAAATGCAGAGAAGCTTATTAAGCATTTGTTCTGTGCATATAAAAAAAATACCTGAAGTCAATAAAATTGTTTGGAAATAAGTATATTTGATGTCTAATACAGTGGGGTTTATTTTTTAGTTATTTTTTTAAGTGAAGATGCATACAGCTCTATGCTGGGTATGTTTACTGCCTTTTTATACAATTTCTGCCCTAATTCACCTTTCTGTATCATTGTCCTGAAATCTCATGTGTACCGTTGGCAGTTTGATTCTGTATCATGTTTCAGTTGGAAATACTACTTGCCTTCTCTGTGAATGGAATATTTGATGTTGCTTGTATAATCAATTGCTTTTAAAATTGGTGGTTTTCCCTATTAAAGTCCATATACATTTGAATATCAATAATAGGCTTTTATCCTCATCCCTACTTCTTTCTAGGTAGATTTAAAGAGTTCTTTTCAAAGGGCAATATATCTATTACTTTATGCGACAATTTAGCTTGTATGCAAGAGACATAAGTCTCTAGGAGTTCCCACAAGATATGCTTGATTTCAAGCCTGTTAAATTATGAAAATATATACCATAATGCTTGGTTTAGAAGAGCTGAGATGGTGGCCAGATCCTTGAGGAAACATAAACAGATTAATGATTGCATTCTGCCTGGCTCTCAGATTCTCACTTCCTGAATCAGTGTAGCAGAGACATATAAAGATGACACATTGACTCTGGGGAGGGAGCAACAATGATTTGCCTTATTATTTCACATGTCAGTCATGTAATACATCAATATCGTACCGAGTAGTGAAAGAAGAAATTTCTAGCTTATCTGTCCTTCAGCTTGAAGAACCATTGTACATGCTTCTGAAAAAAGGTATATATTTGGAAATTAGGACCTTACTGTGAATAAGAACAAAGAAGTATCTCGATCTTCTGAGAGCTTCTACTTGGAAGCAAAACAAAATACCAGGAAGTACAAACAGTGCTCAGTTTGCATATTAATGGCCTTCCAAGGAACTTCCCCATGGACCACCAGCTCCAGAAAAAGTATTATGATGGGGATATTGTGTATTTTTTTCTCCTGCAATGTAGAGCAAAATTGCTTAATATTTTTTCAGTCATTCTCAAATGTCCGTACATGTTGCCTTTGTTGTTTGATTGATTCATAGATCTATTTGCGATTCTTGGACTACGAGATGCAGAATTCCAACGAATGCAAAAGGAATTTTGTAGCAGTCTATGACGGAAGCAGCTCTGTGGAGGATTTGAAGGCAAAGTTTTGCAGCACTGTTGCCAATGATGTAATGCTGAGGACAGGTCTGGGTGTAATCCGTATGTGGGCAGATGAAGGCAGTCGCAACAGCCGATTCCAGATGCTCTTCACATCTTTCCAAGAACGTAAGACCCTAATCAATGCATCTGCCTTTCAGTTTGTTAAATGATACAACTCCCAAAATCTGTTAATATCTTCTACATGCAGAAAAGTCACTGAATTATGTTGCCAAACAAGCTATGTAAATATTCAGAACAATTCTTCCAAGAATTTGTAGTGAGCAATAATTTGTAATGCAGTAGACAGACCACAGAATTCAAAACTAGGAAAACAGGTACAAGTGGTCATGACCTGTCCAATCATATAACTGTGACTTTTGTCTGATCCTCAAGCTACCATGTAAGTTTTTCCTTACACAACATGGAAAATAATACAGCTCTGAAGGTTTTTACCAAGTCTGATAATTTTCTATGAATTTGATTTTTTAGATTTCATTATGATATGCATTTGAAAAATACATTATGATTATTTTATCACAGGTAGTGGGTGTGTGCGTATATCAATGAACGTGTGTGTCAGATATTGTTAAGCAGAGTTTAGGGGTTTTTTGTAGCAACAAAAACTTTCTAAAAGCCTTTTATATTTTGGTTAATATTCTCTTTATGTGCCTTACTTGCATTTATATTTTTATATGAATTCTGGGCTCAAATAAAAAGCAAACAGCCTTTGAAAGAGACAAAATGTAGTTCTAGACAGTTTAAGAAAGCAATCAAACCAATCACAAAAATCCCTCAACAAAACCCAGTGATTCCATTCGCTGAAAATAATTGACCCAGATAATCCTGTGAAAGACCTGTGAAAGATATCAATTTGTTTTCTTTGATGGGAAAAACACATATTTAGCTTTTTCAGAAAGGTGTATGTGCATTTATTTTCACATGCTGGCTCATGTTAATTTTTAATGTATTTTTGGTTTGTGCATCGTGTGTCTCACAGAAAGATTTCTTTGCAACTGTCAGTGGTTGGAATGAAGGCTCAACCTACCAAATACATTCTTCATCTGTATTCTGTGTGTGTACCCTGCAATGAGGCAACGAGTTGCTATTGAGAACAGCCTCCATAATTCCTTAATTATGGCTCTGATTAAAAATTTCTGACAGTTTACATGCCTGAAACTGCATGCGCCACAGTACTCTCACACTTGCAGCCTTAGGGTGGATTAAATTTTCTTGCCTGCAGATAAGGCTGGGGTCTAAAAGACACTGAGAACCCTTGGTTGAGATGATGCTGCACTTTCTCATTCCTGCAGCTGGAGATGCCTTGAATATTCAAGATCTGATTCATTTTTTTCACAAGGCATCTTGATCTGTTACCTTAGAAACAACTGCATAGACACTGGAGGTTCACAGCATATAAAGAACTGGAGAGTAATGCACTATGATGACTAACTTGAAATGAAGGTTTGAATAGGTGTATGTTTGCAAAGCTCTCATATTTTAAAGGATTATAAGGAAAAATGTGGGAATTTTTGGGATTTTTTTTTCTCTTACAGTATTCCTAATATATTTACCTGACATGCTACATCTTATGAGCTACTCCTTTCTTGTAAGCAGATGATAGTTTATACTGAATAGTATTCTGACTGGGAAATTCAAAATACTAACATGATGTGCTTTCTGTAAATTTACTCTGAAGAGTCATTGCTCACTAAAAGCTGAAAATTTATTAAAGGCTAAACAGTACTTTGAAATATGTTTACATAGCCTGCTCATAAATAGTAGAAGAAACTGCAGCTGTGATTTTAATGCTGGGAATTGACTTTAAAGATTTAAAGGTAATGCAGGTGGTACTTTCTGTGTCAGTTGTCCATAAGTGCCGTCCTATGCCACATACTGCTGCGGGCTGTCAGGAGTCGGCTAGAGCAGATGTCAGGGAGATAGCTCATGGCATGTAAACTGCAACGTCTTCCAGCAGCGTGTGGGAATAATTAGATCATCTTCATGGAAGAGAAGGAATGTCAGACCTCATTCAGGGAGATCTGCATCAGGGAGCAGACACCTGTGTGTCTATTTGGGGACAAAGAAAAAGGAAAAAATTCTGTTTTGTTCATAGAGCTGAGAAGGGAACAAAATAGAAGATGACATTTACATTGCAGTAATGTGCATGAAGAGTGACAAAGTAGAATTCCTGTATTTACTGTTCCTGTGGGAATGACCAGGAGGTGTTGTGATCTGTTGCTCCCCAAGTTCCTCTCCTTAGTGTGGAGTTAGGCTGTTGAGACTGTGAGTTTTCCCTTATACAAGGTGCTGTGTACTGGAAGTGGTATTTTGTGGAAAAAAGCTACTAAGCCTGAGCATTGTTTTCTTTCAGTGTAAGTTTGTTCAGTGTTAATTCTTGTTACAGAGCCATTTTCTGAGTACTTGACATTTGTGTAGAACAGAGAAATATTGAAGAGATTTCTTATATGTTTATTTTCATATGGTTCGATAACTGTGCTCCAAATCCATTTAAAATATGTAGGCATTTTTTTGTTGGCATCTAAAAAGTGGTCTTATGAGTTTCCAAACCTCTCACACTGATGTTTTCAGAGCAGCAGTGCTATAAATGTGTCCTAAGGAAAGGCATACAATGCATGAGGTTGTTAAACTTCCTGCACCAGAAAATCAGGAATGATTCTCATCACTGTCAAAATAGTAGTTGAGCTCTAAGTAACACTTAATAACTGATTAATTTTTAATGGGTGATAATTTATAGTGATGATCTGATATTTCATTATCATCACTATTAGCTATTCCAACTGTTATTGTGGGGTTTGTCTCCTTATGTCCTTACCTTATTAATCTTTAAGATATCTTCTAAGCATAATCATATTTTTGTGCATGGGAGTCACTGTCTGCACTGGATTTTAAATATCCAATAAATTAATATAAGAATCAGTAAAAGGTAAACAAAAAAGCTGGTATAATCAAAAGGTGTCTGTTCATCTGGTAAGAAGACTTGAAAAATGAGTCTTTGTTTTTTCACCCACTGACTAACTGTTCATTTTATTTTCCATGACTGAAGAGTGGTCTCCAGCCTGATTAATGACAGACATGCTACACCTACAGCTTCTTCAAAGAGCTGCTCCTCAGCAGACACACCTAGACTTTAGCCTAAAAGCAGATTTGTAGAACCAGGGCATATGGGATAAGAGAAAAACCCTCTGTATGCACAGCAGACAAGATGTTCACTTTCTCACCTCTGACTGCTCTTTGGTAGCACAGCTTCCTTCTGCGTCCATAACCCTGCACCAGAAACCCCAGACCAGAAAAAATTCTTTCCTTCTCTTATTTGTTGTCCCTTTGAACTCTAAGTCTGTTTTTAGAGCCCTGTCACATGCGACTTTCCTAATGGAGCACAAGTTCTATCATTCTTATTTTGTTTTTATTACCAAAACCCATATTTGGATAGAAATCTAAGGCTGTGTTTAGAATAGTATTGTGCAGTTTGATCAAATGTCAGCACTCAAGTCCTTGTTTACAGGCAATCACCCAGCATGGGCAGTTCTTTAATGGGGAAAAGGAGCTGCAGGTATGCAGTGTTAGGGACTGTGTTTTTTGAGGTAAAGCTAATGGAAGTACTGAAAAAGGAACAGCAAGGTGTTAAGCGCAACATGTAAAGAGGCAGTTTCCCCTTGCAAGGACTTAAGAATGTAAGCAGATTGCAGATTTGCTGGTTTTGCTCTCTGCTTCCACACTAATATTTTAAAAAGAAACCATTGGGATTGCTTCCTTACTGGTGAGCGCTCATCTGCCACTTTCTTCTCCTCTGTGCTATTTGCAGCTATCTTAGTGAAAAACCCTCACTGGCTAAGCATCCCAGTGACTCCCTGACCCTGAACAAAATAATTGTTTGGGGTGCCCAGAGTGTATAAACTGAACACAGGCTGGAGCTCTGGGCACATGCTCCTGAGCTGCCATTCCCTCTTGAGTTTTTATATCAAAAAAACCCCAAACAACAAAATGTGAAACCACATATAGGTGTTTTTTAAAGACCAGATTATTAATCTGTATATGGTATTAACTATCCATAAAAGTTACATTTATCTTGCACAGAGCTGTCTGAAGGTGACTGAGAAAACACTCAGTGTTAAGAACATCTCATTTTCAAGTTTCTAATAGCCGTATTTTAATAAGCATTTTTTTTTCCTTAGTGGCAAATGAAAGGATAATCATTTTAATTTAGGTAATATACTTGTAGTGTACAGTACTAAAACAATCTTAATAATTTTATAATTTTAATAAAGCAATTGAAATTGTCTCCCAATAAATGATATTTTCCTTGAAAAGACTGATAAAAAACTTCTTCCTCTGTTTCAATGGTGATTCAAGGAACATCTGAAGAATTTAATTTTTCCTTCTCTTGTGGAGGAAAAAGCCCTATTTTTCATTAAAGAACAATGGGAGGATCCAAATGATCTGTGCTTAAAGAATTCGTGTGCAGAGCATGATGCAATGAGCTATTTCAAGTAGAGGAGGAGTAGGTGTGAAATGTCTAACGACTTCAGTGTAAAATGTTTCTCACATCTAACCATTGTTAAGATTTCAGAATTTTCCCATTCACCCTTAGGAGGAAACAAGACCTTTCAAAGGAAGGGGGGAAAGGAGGGAGAGAGATAAGCCTAAAAATAACAAGCAGGGTAGGGCATTTGTCTAAGATTATCCAATCCTGGCCTGAAATCCCTGCCTTGAAACAGGCTCAAAGGGTAAATCCACACGGTTCAATGAAGTACAGCTTAGACAACTGGGCTGGCTTGCTCAGAGCTAGTTCACACCCTGGAAGCAAAGGAGTTGCACTAACTGTGGATGGTGCTGAGAAATAGTGAGAAACACACTGAGGAAAGCACTGCACTGAAGTGGAACAGCTAGGCTGCACACCAGTTCCATTACAAATCTGCTTTTAGCTCCATCTTGTAAAAATATTTTGACCTGCCCATGATTGCAATTTATATCTAGAGTATCCTGCAATGCCCAACAAAATGATGCTTAATGCACAGAGATAATGTATTTTGTTACTTATGTAGTAACGTCACAATAGTATAATAATTATTAAACATGGAATATTTAATTTCTAGACTGCTTTACAAATATTGTCATTTGGTAGTATAAACTGGAATACCTTACTTGTGAATAATTATTTAATTGTCTGACTGAAATCAGTATAACTTTTTTAAAATATAAATTATCACTGCTTTTATTTCATGTTGCTTTGTAAAGTTGGTATAAGGAAGAACTATTAATACACATTATATGTCTCTGTCTTAGGGCTATTCAGGATTAAAATATTAATTTTTTGTTAATAAATTAAAAAGTGTAGATTGTGGGCATGTGCATTTCTAAAACCTTTCTATAGTAAGAAAATACAGAAACTCCATTGGTTCATTTTTTAAGAATTTTGAGAGCAGTAACCTCAAATATCAGAGAGAAGCTTTTTTGAATACTGCGGTGGAAACCTTGTGGAAATATGAATAATATAACAATCTCCTAATTTGTGGTAGAAACAGAACATATTTACATGCCCAGTAACAGAAATAAGGTTGTTATTATTATAGTTGGGGTTTTTTAAACATAGGTTTCCTAAACCTGAGAAAAAAGTCTGGGATATCACGTCTACCCTTGTGAATGCTTGTGTGTCTTCTAGGATAAGGGCACCATCTTGTGTTCAGTGTAAATAACTGTTGCAAAGCAGGAGATTTTACATTATAATGAATTCAAGAACTATAAAATTTGTTTGTATATTAAGATACAAGGTATTCTTACACATAGCACTCACATTCATAAAAAAAATCATTAAAAATAATGTTGAATGAAAATGTTTGAAATTTTTAATATTGAACAAATGATTTTACAAAAACTATTCTTTTATATAAAAATAATTATTGGTTCAAATTCAAACTAGAAAAAGAATGTTTACTAATATTTGTCTTTAATTAGTGATTTAATTTAGAGTATATTATTTTCATGCTGTAAAAAAGAATTTATTAGAGACTTAACTTTATTGAAATATATCTGGTTTAATTATATGTGTAGTTCTAATTTGCAGTTGTGTTATAATCATTATGAATTGTTCATCATGCTGAATATGTTGTCTCACTTATTTCTAGGCCAGTACCTTGGTAGAGCTTGACTTACGGCAGCTTTGGGACATAGGAGAAATAACACAATTGTGTGTTCCCAGCTGTTACTTTCAATCTAATTATGAAGTCAGGGTTTTTTCAGAGAGCATGGAATGGACTCCAGGATATGGGCTAGTCCAATCCTTTTGTTCTAAGCAGGATCAGATACAGCAGGTGGCTCAGGGCTGTGCCCAGTTGGGTTTTGAATATCTTCAGTGATGGAGATGACACAACCTCTCTTGGTAAACCAGCTCTTGCACAGTGTTTGACCAACCTCAAACTAAAAATTAGTTCTTGCATTTAAAGGGAATTTCCTGTATTTCCTTTAGTCTTCATTGCTTCCTGTCTTGTCACTGGGCATTGCTGAGCAGAGTCTGGCTCTGTCTTCTTTTCTCCCTCCTGGCGGGTGTTTGGATGCATTGACAAGAGCCTGCTCGAACCTTCTCTGCTCCAGGGTGAGCAGTCCCAGCTTTCTCAGCCTCTCCACACACCTCCGATGTCTCAAGCCTTTAAAAGGCCTTCATGGCCTCATGCTGGGCTCACTGCAGTACATCTGTCCCTTTTGTGCTGAGGAGCCCAGAACCTGACACAACACTGCAGATGCGGTCTCACCAGTGCTAAATAGAGGGGAAGGATCATATCTCAGCCTGCTGACAATTCTGTTTTTAATGCAGCCCAGGATAGTGGGGGCTTTCTTTGCCACAAGGGAACATTTCTGGCTCAAGATGATTCGAGGTGACCTTATTGCATACCAGAACTTCTTCTGCAAACTTGCTTTCTAGTCGGTCAGTCCCCAGCATGTACTGGTGCGTGAAATTATTCCTCCCAAGGCACAGGACTTTACATTTCCTTTTGTTGATCTGGTTGAAGTTCCTGTTTGCCCATCCCATTGAGGCCTCAATCAGCATGATTTTTCAGAGATAATCAAGAGTGGCTTCACAATGATGTCAGTCACCTACTGGGGACAGTCACCAGGAGTTCATGTCTGTTCAGTTGATTACATATTCCCTAATCTGGTCCTCTTCCACTTAGAGAAGTCATATTACTACTGGGATCATGCTGCCCTACTGCCTCCTGTTATACCTATCCCTTCTGTGTTTGAGTTTAGTCAGGAGCTCATTGTCCATCCATGCAGGATAATGGCTACCTTCACTTGATTTTCGGCCTGTCCAGATAGACAACTGCTGAGCTTGGAGGAGGTGATCTTACGGAATCAACCAACTCTCCTTGAACCTGTATCTTTCCAGGACCACCTCCCATGGCATTTGTCCACCCAGATCCCTCAACAATGAACTTTTGCTTTTCTGAGGCCCAGAATTATGATCGTGCTTTTTGGTTTATTCCTTCTTGGCAGCATCCTGAACGCCATCATCTCATGCTCCTGACATTCATTTTCCCAACTGATTCTTATTTATAAAAGTATAAAGCACAGCAGAGCTGTGCTCATCAGCTCCTTCATTACCTGTGCCAGGAAGTTATCAATGCACTCTGGAAACTTCCTGGATTGCTAGTGCCCTGCTGTGTTGCCCTCTACAGACCACATGATTAAAACCCCTATAAGGACCAGGGCCTGTGATCATGAGGCTTCTTCCAGCTGCCTGAAGAAGATTTCTTTGACTTCTTGCTCCTGATCAACCAGTGCAGACACAAAGTACAACATTGGTAGCTTTCCACTGGGTTTTCCACCAATCATGACCAAAAACCCACTTGGCTCCCCACCTCGGTGAGACCTCTGCCTTCCTGACGCTTTAAGGCCGTTTATGTAGTGATGGGGAAGACCATGGAGTCAGAGAGTACAGCTTCTAGTGTGTGGAGAGAGTTGTGCTGCTTTATCTAGTTGAAGTTAATGATAGCAGTAGCTTCCTTTTGTGAAAACATCCGCAATCTTGCTGTCACATACTGCTTGATTCCACTGCCATCCTGGGTTCTGTAACAGCTTTAGGAAAGCATCAGGATCAGATCCCTCTTGTTGTAGAAGAATCTGGTTTACTACCAGTTCATTTATCTTTTTGTTATTAGTAGAATATCCTTGATGTAGCATCCCAAGACCCCTTTGCTGTGCCTTTTTTTGGGCAAGAAAGAAAATTTTTCCAATGTACAACAGGACTGACATGTTTACAACTTCCCTTGATGCTTTCATTCTTTCCAACAAAATACCTTAATTAGAGTGGGGGAAATACATTGACTTCTTGTCCAGCCTAATCCCTCCAGGATCATGGGACCACAGAGAGGACTTCGCTATTTTAAATTTATAAACATGAAGAAGAGGGAGCTGTTTGTCATTAGTTTTCTGAATCTTACATTTGGGTTTCTCTCATGCTAAATTTGCTGTAGTGGCTTTGAAATTGCTTTGCTACACTATTCATCTTGTTTTGACATTTATTCACATAACATTTTTTTCCTCCACTGTACAATAGCACAGTTTAGGAAAACTTAAATTTTCATTCTTTTTCCTTCCTTTCTCTTGCCTTTTGTTTCCAGATGTCCCTGTCACCTTTTTGCATAATTATTCCTTCTTCTTAAATTTGAAAAAAAGGTCTTTTTTATTGCTCTTAATTTTTCTCTCATTTCTGAAAGTTTTCCTAATATTTTCACTTGATAGAAAATCTCAGTATTTCTTTCAGTGCAGAATGCAATAACCACATGACATTGTTTTTTCCTGTAGAATTCTCTCCTTCTTCCTCTTCCTTTCACTTCCTTGCTACCTACCTTTAGTTCTTCTTTTCTACTTACCACCGCTATATATCTGAATTCAGGCAGCACTCTGTCCTTCCCACTTCACTTCTAAGATCCTTCATGCCATTCTGAATGTTTTTTGGTGTTTTGGTCTTTTTTCTTTTTTTAGTTTTTCTTCTTTATGGCTTTAATAGTATAATCTATCCTAATCCTGCAATTATTTTTTTGTTTTCTTTTGTTTTTAATATTTCCTCCTTGTTCCCATATCACTACTTGTACTTTATCCATTTGATATTTGGGTCTTTTTTTTGGTACACTTTGTATTTTGAATGGGTGGCTCTTTAAATCTTCTTAGGTTTCTCACTTTTTTTTTTGCATAGAGTAGGCAGTGAGACTGTTTCTGCATGTAGGAAACATCCCAAAAGATCCTCACCTTGCCTGGAAACAGGGATGGCACCTAGAGTGTGAAAGGATGGTTATGCATCTGATGTGTTACTTACGTGATGTGTCACATCATGATGTGGCACAGTATCCTCCAGGCTCAGCCTTCACTGTCCCCAAAAGACAGCAACGGATAGATAAGGACTGTCCCTAAGCCTCCTCCCTTTCTAATATGCACATGTGCTCTTCTGATCTGTCCAGCATAAAGTAGAATCCTTTCTGTAACAAACTTAAAATGTGGTCAGGCTCACTGCACCTTAGGAGATGGCATACCAGATTTAAAAACAAAAATTGAACAGTGGACAGGCTGGTTGATGTCCTCTGCTTTGACTAAGAGATACAGTGTATGTACAGTGTTATAGCTGAGGGAGTGGTTGCATATTTGGGGGTGTGCATGTTGACTTTGACGGCATTTACTATTTGCTTAACACGCCGTAACTGCTCCAAATAAGCCAGTTATGGATATCTTAACATAAACACTTACTGGAAAATGGATTTCTTGACATGATATATGGGGTCATTAAGTTCTGCAATATAAATCCTTTGTACTGTCCTTTTTTTGCAAACCACTAAACCATTCTCTCTGCTATGCATTTATGTTGTCAGAGGAACTGCTTCTAAAATTGCAGAGGAGAACAATTTTCATGAAGCATCAAACTTGAAGTATCAGTAATATGAGCGTCATAACTGCTTTCTGATTTGTTAAGGGTCTAAGTTTATTTTTCTACCTTTCCCTTAAAAATAATTATAATAACGCTTTTTGGTTGCTTGAACTAAAAAAATACATGAGGAGTTAATTTTTGCCAATTTAACACTGACAAAGTTTGTAGCTCTTCTAAATTACAGAAGGTTTTCTGGTTTGAAGAAGAGATATGAGGAGTAATTTATCTCTACTCTCTTTTACACTTTTGGAGCAGTATCATTACAGCCTCAACACCTAATGATCTGCCAACACTTCCGTAAACACCACAGTTTAGCAGCATGTACAGTACCTTCCAAAGGCTTTCAGGTGGTTTCTTCACAGTAATAATATATGGCCATCAGTAAAGCCATTTTCCTGCAGCTTTAATCTGCATGATTCTTCTAGGCCATGGGTTTCAGGGACACTGAAGACTGTTGTGCTTTTTTATCTTCATATTTGTGATCAAAGGGGTGCTTCTTAACAGTAGCATTTCTTATGACTAAAAGGTTTTTAAAATAATTTTACTTTGTGTATAAATGTTCAGGCACCATTGATATGGGCCCTAAAGTATATATATTCTTTGAGTCACACAAGTTTTCTTATGAAATTGAGGTTTCAGCAACAAACTTCATAAGATGTTATTTCCCATACATTAGATCTGTCTGGGATACAGTTAACTCTTTTTGTATCAGCCCATAAGGTGATATGTTTTGGATCTGTGGTTAAACTGTTGATAACACCATTGATGACTCCCCACCAATGTTTGGAAGCCAACCCACTACAGCCATGAGAGTCATGCTAGGGGAAGGTTCAGTCATTTCAGACAAAACTGAGAACCTCTTGCCACAGAGTAATAAACAGTCTGTGACTTGAGCGCTCTCCATGCTGCATGTCAAATGTTTAATATGGTCAAGGAGTATGTGTTGTATAGCTTTTTCATATTACAGAATACATGTCCACTCCTGGATGTGTTTGTTGAGGAGAGCTGAATGATTTGCTAATTAATATAATTCATAATTTCTCTCATTTTTAGCCCCCTGTGAAGCCAACACATTCTTTTGCCACAGTAATATGTGTATAAATAATACACTGGTCTGCAATGGACTCCAGAACTGTGTGTATCCCTGGGATGAAAACCACTGCAAAGGTAACATGTAGAATTGAAAAAGTCATCATTTACACTGCATAAGATACAGCATATGATCCTCAGTTTCTTGCTAAGTATGTGCCAGATGGGTGAAAGCTCAGGGAGAGCATACATCAAGCAATAGAGAAAATGAAGGAACATAAAAAATGCCAGTGGATTTTACTTTCAGTGTTTTCATTTTTTTGTCCGGTGTTGCATTGGTTATGTCCGGCCAGCTGGTTATGCTCTTCTGGAAGGCTTTCTGGTCACTTGGTCTCTGTTTTCCATACAATCTAAAGTATAATTAAAGGTAATATTTTGGTTCCTTTGCCATAGTTACCTTTGTAGAGGAGTAACATATGAGTAGCAGGTGTCTTTTAGCTGCATGTTATGCCCATAATAGCCCAGGTGATCTTATAAAAGAAGGTAAAGTGAAATTAACACTGTAAGAAAGCAACCAAATCTACCTATAATCAAGTGAAATTGCAGTGCAAGGAACAAGCACAGGAAATTAGATGGAATATTTATTTCATAGGCAGGGAGTGATGTTCTTACTCATGTGCTGACAAGGGTTTCTAAATATTCCTGTGGTTCTGTTAAAAAAAAAACCACACCAACCCCAAAACAGCATCTGTGTTGTCTTTAGGGAAAAGAGCTTAACTAAAGTACACTGCAGGCTAGGGAGACAGTTCGCTTCTGTCTTGTATCCCCCTGTCTCCCCCCTACTGCAGATTTGCTCCTGGAAACATGGGATATGCCAAATTTAGGAACCAATCAAGAAAAAATTCAGAATGAGGTGGATTAGCAGTCAGCCCAAGTCTACTGAAGCCTGTAAAATCCTGACAAGCAGCGCAATAGGGTAAAACACAAATGAAAATATATACTCCAAAAGAACACAGCTAAACTGTGGCATAGCATAATATTCTTCAAAGAAACTAAACATACAATTGGGAAATGATTATTCATTCTCTAGTTCTTCACAATAGAGGAAAACAGAAAACATTCAGCACTCTAATTTCCAGAACAATTTTCATCTTTCCTTCATCAAGTGTCTTTTATCAGGTCTTGTGCATTTATCCTCTATTTTTTTTCTGACTACAAAAAGGAGGTTTGCTGATTCCAGCAAAAACGTTGTTTGCTGCAGTGCTGCTTTTTCTAACTCTGCTTTTTCTCCAGAGTCTGGAGTCAGTCAGTTAGAGAAACATTGAGTGAATCTACAAGCACAGACAATGAAGCACAGACTGAAGAGTTAAGTCCTGGTATCTAGGAGATTATGAAGAGACGAACGTTACTGTTTCGGTGCCAATAACTTTCATTTCAAGCCAGGAAAAATTACACTAAACTGGGTGTTGAAACTTAACCACAATTGTCTTGCTATGCCTGAGAGAGACTAATGCAAATACTTTCAGCTTGAATTTCTACAAGGCTCAGTCACCATCTTGAGTCTGCAGACTTGTGAAAGCAAATCACAGAGAAAGATACACAAGAGGAGGGAGAAATTGATTTTATTTCATTATTTTATCACATTTTTCTACTTCGTTCACAATGCAGAATTTGCTGACTAACTTATTAGAGGCTCTTGAGTAAATGGTAGTAGGTATGATCACCTTTTGGATTTTTTATGGCTGTTTACAAAAGTTTTGGTAATTAATAGGAAAAAAACCAGAAATAACTTGCACCAATTTGTTTTTTTCCTTCTGAAATCTAAATTTGAATAACTTTTCTATTTTCTCCTGATTTAGCTTTTTCATTGAATGCTGTCAAAATTCCTACTCAGCTAACAAATATTAGAACTCAAATCCTGTAAAATCTTGTTCTTTCATAGGACCTAATGTCCCAGTTGCATATATTTACTGGAAGAGAGAGAAAATAATGAAGAGAACATCTGTAACAGTCTTGGGGGCTTTAGCAGGCAAATGGAGTTCAGAGGTGCCACTGAAGCCATCTGCTTGTTATGGTGGTTGCTTTTTATAAAAAAATTTAAATAATTCTTTCATTTAATTAAGCTTGCAATATACCCTGAATAAATAAGTTTCCAAGTGAATAGGTACACAAAGGATTTGTGTGTTGCTTATTTGGCTTAACAAATACCTGATTTCTCCCTCTTTTTTGTTGGTGAGATTGATTAAGTGAACTCAGACATAGACTAGTCTCAGCCTTGCAGTATTCTGTGAACCCATCATAGTGGTATTTATTCTTGAACTGCAATTAATCCTGTGTTTTTTGTTTTTTTTTTTTTATTTCCTGTCACACAGAAAAAAGAAAAGCAAACCTATTGGACCAACTTACCAATACCAGTGGGACTATAATTGGGGTGACTTCTTGCATTGTGATCATCCTCATTGTTATCTCTATTATAGTACAGATCAAGCAGCCTCGTAAAAAATTTGTCCCAAGGAAAACAGACTTTGATCAAACAGTGTTCCAGGAGGTGTTTGAGCCTCCTCATTATGAGTTATGCACCCTTAGAGGGACAGGGACTACAGCTGACCTTGCTGACGTTGCAGATGACTTTGAAAATTATCATAAACTGCGGAGATCCTCTTCAAAATGCATTCATGACCATCACTGTGGATCACAAGTGTCTAGTATTAAGGGCAGCCGTAGTAACCTCAGCACAAGAGATGCTTCTGTCTTGACAGAAATACAACCCCAGCCTGTAAAACCACTTGTTCAGCCCATGAACAGGAGAAATATCCTTGTCATGAAGCATAGCTACACACAAGATGCTGCAGATGCGTGCGAGATAGACGAAATTGAAGAGGTGCCAACCACAAGTCACAGGCTGTCCAGACATGATAAAGCTGTTCAGCGGTCAGTATCAATAGATTTTTGATGAAGACTATTGTGTAAGGACTTGACTGCCCAAACATATTCACTCTTTGTTCAGTAAAGACATATTTTCTTTCTTCTTTATTTACTGTTTAAATTTCTGTTTCCTGATAGCACATGTCATTACATTATCTCTCTGTCTCTCTTTCTCATCTCTGGTCCTCTTTCCTGAAGGGTCCTGTATGTCCATTTTATCTTTCTACTTTATTTCTTTCTTTTTCTTTTGCTGTTTTACACACACCCACGTACATACACAGGTCAACAGAGAACAGGTACAATTTTAAAAACCAAAGAAGATTATGTGAATTTTGTTTTTGGAACAGCCACATACATGTGGTTTCCTTGTCACTGAGGTGGCCTTGAATATCTTCTGCTGTTGGTCTAATCATCTCTAAATAAATACATCAATAAATAAAAGATACATGTAGCCATTTTGATGCATGACACAAGGATGAGGAACACATTCCTGGGGTAAGGAAACCCCTTTTCTCATGGAACACTACCTTTTATATAATGAATGACAATATTCCAAAACTTTAATATGTCTGTTCCATTATTGATTACAGTATTTTGGTTTGATACATTAACACAGATAGATAGATTAGAACATGAGACAACATAGTGAACTCATATATTTACATATGAGA
Organism: Corvus brachyrhynchos; assembly: GCF_000691975.1. Taxonomy (NCBI): domain Eukaryota; kingdom Metazoa; phylum Chordata; class Aves; order Passeriformes; family Corvidae; genus Corvus; species Corvus brachyrhynchos. The sequence continues at coordinate 6,512,056 of NW_008237229.1, read as the reverse complement.
ATGAAGTTAAAGGGAATCTTTCTAATCAATAAAAAAAGCAAAGTCATCCATAATATTTTTAATGAAAGAGCTATTTATTCTGTACATTGCACTTTAAATGACTGTAAATATAAATTATTAAAAGCTTACAAGTAAAAGAAAAATAAAACCAGAAATATTTATGAACAATTTGAAAAAGAACACATAATCCTTTTTAATATATTTGTGTTTTCTCTTGCATGCATTATTTATGCATTTCTTGTGACTGTTTACATGCCCTCCATATTTTCTTTGCACATTAAGGCATTTCTTTCTCTTAAAAAAAAAGTTATTTGGTTATTTTAATGCAATTGCATGTCTATGTAAATTACTTCATGAATATCGATCAGATTATCAAAGTGTACTGTTTATTAAGTATCTATATGCATATATTTCTTTTTTTCTATGCAAACACTATTATTTTGAATGAAATAGCCATAACATTCCAGGTTCTGCCTCATTGGGTCTCTAAGCAAACATGAGTCTGAGTACAACACAACTAGGGTCTAAGAGAAAAACCTGAGGTAAGTAAACATACCTATACAGCAATTGAACCATCTGTTGCTTTCCATTTTTCTGTGTTACACTGCTAAAATGTGTATTAGGTCTCAAATTTTATGTCATCTTGTAGGTAGTTAGGTTTGAATGCTAAAAAACCTGAAAGGCAGATGACTACTTTAGCATTGCAAACTAAGCAAAATCTGTTAATTCCTTATTCTTGACCGAATTAGAGTCAGCCCCTAGATAAAAACAATCTTCATTCCAAACGCATTATAAAGTCATGTGCTTTGCATGGCTCTTGTATTTAATTTATTTATTTATTAATTATTATTTATGGAAATAAAAGTTAGAGTCCCAGCATGTCAAATATAATGTAAAACTTGGCAATTTAACTCAAGTCAGTAAGATGGGGAACTGTCTGTTTTCAGTTCATTTTTGTCATCCAATCTTGTGAAATGTTGGGGGAAGAGTGTGTGTTAGTACTGATAAATTTAAAGATTCTGTACCACTGAGGTTAATGTTTTCAAATGAAACTTAGTTTTTGGAGTTTTTTCCTAAGTTTTTAATTTTGCATAATTTTTATCAGCACTTAAAAAACATAATCTCAGATGTTTATAATGGAGTTGTAGATAGCTGCTAGTCTGTCAGTTTATATATGTGTACATATAAGCACAGATACGTGTATATACATTTTTATGTGTATATATGTATAAAGCAATTTTACAGCTAAATAATCCATTAATGGTTTTATTGCCTGTAGATGGTTTAAGTAAATTATTTTTCTGCATTTTTTTTCCTCAGAGAGAGTGTATTTTAACTTTGTTTTGCTTTCAGACAACTATTTATGCCATCATGCAAACTCTGAATGGAAAAATCCATATGAATTTTCTCAGCTGACTGAAAGAGAGAGTGGACAATTTTCCAATTTAATTTAATTGCCTTTATGCAAACCTAAGAAGTATAGACATATCTTACTTCCTTAGCAAGATATTCCCATCGCAGAAAAATTAGATTTCTTTTGTAATTTGGTTTCTGGCCACCAAGTGCTCCTTAGTTACTAAATATATTTGGAGATTTGCTGAAAACTTGAGGAAGAAATTAGTTCCTGAGACTGTCCTTTTATTTTTTTGGGTTTTTTAAGTCACAGTTTTATTTAAGTTGATCTGTTTTATGTCTGTTACTTACTTGTATGTTGTGTGATATGTGGAAGAAGATTTACATTGAACTTTTGTTATATGTACGTTGTTTTCATTATATAGACTGCTTGAGAATAGTGCGCTCCTGGGTGATTTTGAACATGCTACAATGAAATATGAAACTATCGTCCTTGGAAACACCAGCTAGAGGTTTTATGGACTCTCTGACCAGCTATTCTCTTATCATGAAAAAATTCAGCAGTGTTGAGTAAAATTACTAGAAGGCAATAAGACTTTGGTTATTATGCTTATCAGTCATTTCTCTTTTTCTTTTTCTCTCTTCTTTTTGTTGCAAGTAAAATTCCCAATTTCAGGAACAATTTATTGAAATCAGGTATTTAGCCATTCATAATCACTTCAATAGAAACGTTTGTTGGATAAGCATCTAGCAATATGACTGAATTTGACACTGAGAAATTAATCTGCATGTATGTTACTGAATATTTGAGTTGGCAAAAATCCCTTTATTAGATACATTGTAAAAAGCATGCATTCACAGTTATTGCTGTTACTGTTCCATTTCTGTGTCATATGCTTGCTACTTGTAACTTTTTATATAAAAATACATAAAACAATGTATAATAATTTCGTACCTTGAGTTTAATGCAATGTTTTCTTTTACCTAATTTATCAATCCTGTGTAATTCAGGAGATTAAGCTCAAAATGTAACTTCTAGGAACCTGAAACACAGATATAGCAGAGAATCAACTGTCTCTCATCTCTCACTTACCAAACAGAATACATTAATTTTTTAAGGTTTAAATGAGTTCATGATAGGTTGATCACCTAATTTCAGTTAAAAGGTTTGTGATAGCCTATGTGTTCAGTTCTGTACTCTTAACTAATTAATTTCCATGGAGATTATTAGGAAGTTTGCTTCAGCATGGTAGAGTAGCAGATTTTTATCAGTTACACAAATCTTATGGTTGGGTTCCAATTTTAGAAATACAGACATAAACCACTTCCTTAGGCAAGATAAAATTATATTTGTAATTCAAGCTATTAGTAACGAACACCAAAATCAAACCTGAGAGGTTACGTTATTAAGGAATTATTATAGGTTGAAGAGCCACTATTATGTAAAGTTGAAAGCCCCCTCATTTAAGAACTCAATAACTGTGCATAAAATCATAGTTTCATTATCTATTTAAAGTGCATCTTCCAAATTCTCTTCCAAAACAAATCCCAGCTCCTTCTGAAACATCTTGTGTCATTCATGGTTGTTAAGGTTTTCTGCATAAAAATGTTGCTATTGGAAAAAGTGTAAAGAATCCCATCTATCTTCCCAAACTATAAGTAGATGGGAAACAAGAAAACCTAAAAGAATGACATAAAAAATAAGGTGATCTATATGAGCTATTTAAATATATAATACATAATTTGCATAATTAAAATACAGAAAATCTGATTTCTACAACTGTGACTTAGTAGTGACATGAGAAGAAGGGTTTCAGGTACTTGACTACTTTTATATTTACAATGTATTTGACAGCATTTTTTCTAGCTTGAATAGTTTGTTTGTTATCACATATTAGCTGCAAAAACAGTCCTCTGTCCTGTGCAGTCATTGAGAGTCATTGAGTCATCCCTCAGTTACATGGGTTTGCAGCATGCACTAATAGCTCATTTCCAGATCAGTATCTCTTCACAAGTTCATACGATTTATCACTGTTTCTTTTCCCTTAACCTTTCCAAGTCCTAGCTCATCATTCTTTTTTAAAATATATTATGTTAAGATATTTACCATATCCGTGCTTAACATGGATGCATCCTTGCATCCATTATAAAATAAAGGAAGAATGAAAGACTTGCTAAAAGAAATGCATATACATGCAGACACTTGTATGTATATTTATAAATATTTACTATTGGAGATAGTGTATAAATAAATATATAAGGAAAAATCTAAATATTAATTTAGCTTTGAATTAATTATATTGGTCTCACAGAAAAATGCTGAACTTTTTATTTTAGAGTTGCCATATATTTATATTTAAGTGCCTAAATCCCACTGTAACACAGAGTTTGTCTAGAGTCCCTCCTAGACAAATACACAATAAAATGAATTTTAATGTTTTTCCAGTGAAGTGCTAACTGAAAGAATTTAACTGGAGAAGACACAGATATTAATAATTACATTGCATACACATCTTTGCTTTCTTTTAAAAATATGTAATTGGGCCACAGAAAAAGGAGGGAAAAACATAAAAAGTTGTGTAAACAGAACAAGTCAAGCCATTCAGAGTGAGAATGGTAATGCTTGATCCTGGAAACTCCTTTAGAAATATATTGTCTAATAGCTAGGTATGCCCTTAAACAAAAACCATTGTAAGTACAAAATATGTGTATACTGGGGGAACAGGGTAAAATTATATCTATTAAAAATATAAACAAAAATTAATTCAAACCCAGATAAAATACTAGCATTGAAATATTTCATTTCAAGTAATTAAACTATTTGTATAGTAAGCATAAATAGTAGCCTAGTCCACTATACTGCAAACAGTAAAGATAATATTTGCTTCATATCACACAATAGTAGGATATCTTAATGTGATCTATGAAACTCAAAATATTAAAGTAAAAGGGGTTGTTGCTGGAAGTAAACAGTTTTCCTTTCCTATCAGTATTGTTCATCATTATGAAGCTACTTGTTTACAACCAGAGAGAAGTTCAAACAAGCTTTCCATTTTATGGAAAGGAAGTTTGGGTTGTTAAATTAACACAGCTATATGTGTTAATATTATATAACACAATTTTAGCTTGGATAGCACAATATTAATGTGGATTAGCTGAGCTCCTAGTCCTAGCTTCATGCTTTTTACCTCATGTTTTCCTTAAGCTGAAACTAAGAGTGATAGTTACTAGATCATTTTGGTTTGACTGGTGGAAGGAGGGTGACCTACAGCCATGTTGACAATATGCTTATTTCTCACATATTTTTTAAAAATGAGGTTTTGTTATCATAGTGCATTGAAATATTGTTTATAGTTGTGTGGTTTGCTTTTTTTCCCCCTCCATGTTATGTATATACTTTTCTTTTTCCTGATAGTTGAACAACCACACCCAACCATTTTTCTCTGCTCCAGGAAATATGGCTTTTCAATTTGTCAAGGACTCTCTGCAGCATCATTTAAAAATATCAGGAAGTCCGTATTGTAAACCATCCTCATTTAAACTTTTTGTATCTTCACAATTTTAAAAACAGCTTAAAAAAAAAAAAAAAGGCTCTGATAAATGTTAGCACCTTATCCTTCAATTTTTCTCAATTTTTATGCTGGAGATATTCTCTTGAACCTATCAACAATATAACCAAGAAAGGGAATAATAGAAAGTAGGAAAGTAGGAAGGTTTCTTGCTAAAGAGCAATAGTTAGCACCCACACCCACCCACCCCCCCAAAACAAAATCAGACAAAGAAAAGAAACACCTGAAAGTATTATAATTAGAAGAAGAATATAAAGGAATTTTGCTCATACCTATTCCCAAATTTGCAAATTAATTTAGGACAGATAAATTCTTTAACTACCAAATAAAAACATATTTTTCATGTCCAGCTCCAAAAGACAGAAGTAATACCTTATAGAACACTGTCCTACAAACAAGAAATTGGCCTTTTTTGTGTGTCTTCTACTTTATGTATAAATTTCCCTGATCCCTAAAAGATATTTCAGCTGAGGGAGCACAGCTGAAATACTAAGGCATATACAAAGGACAAAAGCTGCACCATTCAAACCTCTTTTGAACACAGAAGTCTGTATCTGATCCGAAAATATCTTATCTCCTCACTTCTGACTCAGCATTTGATGTGAAGTCTTATACTCACAACTCCACTGCTATTCATCATTACCTTAGGATCATCTCCCTTTACTCTTTGATGATCACTTTACACCTTTATCCCTTGCTGCCTTTCATTTCTGTCCACAGTGAGTTTAGTTCGAGTTTAGTTCTGTTCCCATCTCACCTCAAAATTCACTGAAAATGCTGAAATCCTACCAGCTCCCTCTGCCTTTGTGTTACCCTTGCATCCATCAAATTCTTTCCCATCCGTCACTTTAGCACCATCTTAATCATACCTTGCCTACAAACAGCAAAATGAAAACATGGGATCTCAGCATATCCTAATCACCCTCAATTTATACAGCACAACAAAAGCTATGAAGGTGCACTGGGATGGACAGGAGGATGGGCTCATTAGGCATACTGGATCTGCATTTTAATGACTGTACATCAGTGTTGTCTGGGCTGTCTACCTCCATGTGTTGGCATGACTGCTCCTGTGATAGCCATACCTCAGTGTTCATCCACTGTTTTTCTTCTCCCAGTTTCCACCATTGTCAAACCATTTCCAGCACTTCTATGCTTTCTTCTGTGCTGTATTTATATTAGTATGTATCTCCACACAACACAAATTCTTGTCCTAGCCTCCTTCACATATCTATTAAAACAGTCCACAGCCTGGCAAACACCTGCCAGTGGTGTGGCAGAGCTATCATCTGCAAGGTAAGAACATCAGCTACCAGAAGAAGCAGAAGTTGCTGCTTCCATCCATTTTCTTTCCCAGGAAAAGGAATTGTGCTGATCCACAATCTCCCAACAAGGTCACTATGGGAAAAAAGGGAAGCTGCTATCCCCTTCAAGCAATGAATTGTAACTGGGAGAAGAGAGACAATTTAAGAAGCCCATGATGAAAAATGGAATGAGCAAGACTGCTTAGATTTCTTTACCAAAGTAACAGGCCTGACCAGCACTGTGCAGCATCATTTCATCTCTTCATTCTCAGATAAAGGAAAACAGCAATTCAAGCCTTCTTTATCCCAAGGAGAAGGATGCCACAACTGTGAGTACCAATTCTATTCAGAGCTCTTCAAGGATTTAACAGCTTCTTGCATAAATGTAGGCAGACAAGGACTTACTGGGCCTATGAGGGTAGTCTTTTGCTTCCACATGCAGCATCAGCAACATCTAGCTATTTAGATCTTTTAAGATTTCCATTATTCAGTGAGTCCTCCTGAGCTCCAGAAAGGTACATAATAAACACACTTAGCTACTTAAAAATTAGTGGCTTTACAGGAAAGCAACTATTGGTATTTAGTTTAGTTGGATGTGAAAAGTACCCATGGCGCTTGAAGCAACTATTAAGAAAAAAATAGGTGCTTTTTTTGCACAGATGCTAGATTGATGTATCTGGTTCAGTGAACCATTCACCTGGATCAACTAAATGAAAACACCTTCCATCTGAAATTTTACTTCTAAAACTGCACTGCCTGATTCATGCTTTAGTCACATCCTCCTTCTAGATCCTGCTTTTTTCTGAGTTCAGTGGAAGTTTTAGTTAGGAAAAATCAGTTTGTTGAAAGTGAATGACTTTCACTGTCTTTCGTGAAGCCAAAAATATGATTTATACTGGGGAAGGAGAGCTTCATTCTCATTTCTTAGTGCTAGAGGAGTTTTCAACGCAATAAGGTGATACATGTAAGTTTGAGAAGGGAAGTAAAACAATGAAAGAGAACACTAGAAATCTAAATTAAGCATATTTTCCCAATGATCAAAGCAACAATAATATTTTCAGAAGTTACAAGGCTAACAGTTGAACCCTTATTTATTATATAAGCCCAATCCTACCTTTCAGTTTTGTAATAAATTTCATATTATCGTAAGATAAAATTCAGCTGAGGAATAGGAGTGATTTTATATTTGTATACCAATTTAAAATTTAACACTTAAAAATCTTTAAGGTGCTGATAACCTTTATTTTAAAGACAACTGGTTTTGCTGGTCAGAAAGAATTACTGTCTTTCTTTTTTTCAGAGCCAAGTTTCTGCATTTTGAGTTTTCCTTGCCAAATGGAAGACGTTTTTAATTCCTTTCCAACTTTTTCACTCCCACATTCTACTGACTGATTTTGGTGTAGAAAACACCCATGGGGTGATTTTTTTTGATATTCTGAGCATATCTGGCACCTCTTTAGTAATGAAACAGTACAGTAAAGCTCTGCCTGCAGGAAGAATTTCTTCAACTGTTATCTAAGTTGCATGGCAAAGATCCAGTCCCAGAGACTTGTGCTGTCATTTGAGAATAACTTTAGTGACACAAAATATCTTGTTAGCTTTCAGTGTCTTGGTAGAAAGTCTACACTAATCTAGGCAAATATTATTTAACTATTAATTATTTAAATTTTACATTTTTAGAATGTCAATATGGCACCTCCACTTGTTAATATTGCCATCTCTTTGGTGATTGAAAAAGAGAGTAATGTTAACATGGAAAACCTAGAGTTCATAGCAGAAGGTGGCAAAGATTATGTGACATTTTTATTAAATATGCTACAGTTTTCAGGTCTGTGATTGTTTTCCTTAAATTCAGCTAGAATTCTTAGTTTTACTTATCCCTTTTGTGATGCAAACTTTGTAGTCTTTATATGTCTATCAGATTAGCATCTCTTTTGCAGCTCAGTAGCTTGTGGGGGCTCAAAAAGAAGAAAAAATATTTCCTGTTCTGGGATATAATATACAGCTTTATAAAAAAGTCTATCAATTATCATTAGAGTTTAGCTGGATCACTATGTGCTGCTAGAAAATTATTAGATTTGATATGCATAAAAATAAAAATAGGAAATTTCTCTAGAAGTTCTGCATGATTTTCATTCCCTAAGATTTTATTATTCAACTGCATTTGATCAAAAGATAGAAACCTCAACAGGCATAAATGTTTATGAAAATCTCAATAGGGACATAAACCTTATATAGCATGAAGTTTTAAACACACATATGTTTGGAATATATGGAGAAAAGAGAGGGAATATTTAGAAACTTTTAAAATGCTTTTAGAAAATGAGTGCTGCTTCCATCTCAGAATTAATCAAACAGATTTTCCACAGGCTCCTTTCTGTAAAATCTGTGCGTTGGGATGAACAATCCATTTAAATGAGAGGTATAAAATGAAATATTTAAGAAGGAACAGAAGTAGATCATGGTAGTGAAAGTGTTTGGAAGTATGGTGTGTGATTCTGAACCTAGTAAATACACCTTGAAATACTACAAAATTTAAGTCCCTTTGGTTTCCTTACTATAAGGCATATGATTTAAAGCTGTGACATACCAGGGGCATAATAGTCAATTAAGTAAATAGGAAGTTTCTTTCTTAGAGTTCCTGAATCAGAATCTTGTCATCCAGCCTCTGAGGCTCAGCACCTTCTGTTGCTGATGGCACTAAATGAGCTGATAATTCAGAAGGCTCTTTGTGACAGACCGCTTGTCATTTTGGTTAGGACTCCAAAACCCGCCTCCAGCTATGATGGTAATAACAGAAGTTAGTGGGTGATGAAAAATTTGGTTCAGTTAACCCTTAACTACATATCTATTTTGCCTTTTATCTGTCTTTACATTTTACCAATTAAAGTAGAAATTAGAGGGTAGCTAATTTAATTTAAAATATGTTCTATCACTCTATCTGGATTTTCTTTAGCATTCTTGAAACCTGTTTGCTGATAAACACCTATCAAGTATTTATTATTTAACACTATGGCTCAAATGACTTTTAGCTTGAGCATGAAGTTCTGAAGATTTAAATTTTGTTATCTCACCTCACTCCTTGACATTTATTAACATTTCAAAGCTCTCTCAGGATCTGCTATCCAGTTTGGAGATGACTTTTTTCAGTGCTGAATACCAGCCGTGTCAGAAGTAAGAAGAAAAACTTTGCCTCTGAAGATTAATAATCCGTTTTCTCAATGCAAAGAACAATCAGAGTACTAGAGCCACACTTCTACTGCTAGGGGAAAAAGAACTCTAAAATTTCAACTTGCCAGGTTGTATTTTTGCTATGTGAAGAGTCCTTGTTTTCAGTTTCGAAGTGCATTCAGGAAAAAGTGGAAATCAAAGGAGGATGATAAAGAAAAAAAATCATGCAAAACCCCAACAGTGGTAAGTAAATAAATAATTGTACACTTGTGCCTAAAATTAATGTACAGCATACCATGGGGTGGAGCCTCTACTGCTCCTTTTGGATAACTTGCAGATCCTCTAAGGAGTTTATGGTGATTGTTTTTAGACCTGGGTCAGGTATTGTTTGCTAACATGTTAGTTAAGTTGTGCTCATCTGCTTCTAAGATTTATGGACTCTCTACATTCCTAAATGCTTTTTAAAGACATTGGCCAGACAGTTCCAACAATTTCCACTACTTCACTTATTTTATAGATCATATATAGATCATGTATAGATCACAGGAACTCCAATATGGAACTCCTGTTGAGACTAGCAAAAGATTGCATAGCTATGGCATCTCGTCAGTATTGTAATCATAGAGCATTGTTGGAAAAATGGGAGAAAATACAGTGATGTATTGTAATGTGGCATTCAAGGACACCATCCACAGAACCCTAGAATAGGACCTTTTAGCGAAAATGCAGTATGGAGTCACCTCTAAGGATCTTTCCTTTGTCCTTTTTCATATGCTGATGTCTAAAATAATAGCAAATATTGTGAAGGAGAAAGAGAGAACAAAAGCATAAACCAGATTTTTGCTTTTGTCATAATAATAATGCTTATCTCTATGTCTACTGCTTGGGTAATATATTGTTTGGGAAGAATTCTGTGCTGGTACAGGCTTTCAATCATAACATGTAAGGTTGATGCTTATGCAAGCCTTCTGCAAGATTATTGATGTTTCATAAAATTCATAAATCCAATAAACATGATATGAGAATATTACAGCATTTTGCCTTTGCTGTTTTCAACAGGAAATGCATTCTAGATTAAAAAAATCTGCAGAAAGCTCAAGTTTGAACAAAAGTCATGAATCTCTCCCCACTCCAAACCATGCATATTGTGGAGTTAAATGCAGACTAACTTGTTAAAATGTGGTGCATATGCTGACATATGCAATCAATTTTCTAATGTGGCATGCTTTCCATCACTTAGTATGCATATCTCCCAGGTACATGGACACTCTATTATGAACAGAGGAGCTTATTTGTCCCCAGACAGCAATAAGCAGTCATCAGCTTGCTAAAAACTGCAAATGTGCCCAAGCTAATGCTGCAAGTATTTGGACTGATATTACACAAAGAAGTTGGACAGAGAAATACAAAGGAAGGCTCTCATCCATTTCCAGAATATTTTATGCTTGGCATTGCAAAACATATTTCAATTTATATGATGATGAACATATATTAAAAAGACTTATCCATTCACTTTCTGAAGGCAGTGTTTTATTCAGGGGGAAAAAGATGCAGCTAAAATGTCACAATGCTTAGGAAACATCTACTCAACCAGATCATGACTAAGGAAACTCCACACTAACTTTATTTGTATTTTGTTCATGGTTTCTGTTTCTTTCAATCCCTCTTAATTAATGTTAAAAGCTGTTAGTCAAAGGTATGTAATGTCTCAAAGCTGAATCTTGATTCAAGATCTTGTATGGGTTGAACCATTTCTGGCTTAAGCACAACAGAAACCAGAGGAAAGATGGGTACTTGTCATTTCCCCAGCCTGCGCCACTTCACGGAGAGTAGGGAAGGAAACAGCCTCAGCTGAAAAACTTCAAGAGTTATTTTAGACTTCTTAACTCATCAGAAACCAAAGTACTGTAAATAAAGTCCCACTTCTGTAAAAGTGCTTCTTTGCTGCCATCAAAAAAAACATGAGAGGCAGGTTACGGCTGTCTGACATTCTTCTAATTTATTAAAAGGTGATTGCTCATCTGCATTAGTTTTCATGAAACTCTTTCTGAAACTGATCTGGGAGGTTTCAAACTTAGCCTTCCACATGAAAGAGAATGGCCTGTAATGTCGAATTTCCTGCGTGTTCACTCGTTGGAAGAAATAAGTTCAAGAGATGGGACTATGCGATTACACGAATTTATTGTTTAAAACAACAAAACGCATCAGCCGAGGCGTGAGATTTTACACCTCCGAATAATGGCGAGTCACAAGACTTAGAGTTACATGGTAATTTATAACTTTCTAATCCAATAGGCACTTAAAACGACACTTTGTTTTAGATATATGACCTATCACCTGTGGCATTTCTCACTGCAATGCAGCTGTGTCTTGACCAATAACTTCTCATGTCACGTACACAGAGATGTCTCTCTTATACCATCTACATTCTTAACTTCAACTATATAAAATCACACTATTATATTTAAAACCCTCTACCAGAACACCCAGTGTACATTTTTACTTACAGGAACACAGGCTTGTAATCCTTTTTCTTAAGATCTATAAATCTCTTTCTATTAAGCCAGACCTAGTTTCTTCCAGGGTTGTAAATCAAAACCTCATTTAATTGCAGGAGTTTCTACTCCTCTGTCTCCCACACTAACCAGTGGGTCAAGGAAAGGGAATCCTCCTTACTCCTCTTCTTTCACTTTCCCTATTGATCTAATGAACATCTGTCTTTAAAAAGAAAGGGAATAATTCTCACAAGAGTAATTTAATGCAAGAACGGTTAGAGTGTTGCACTTGCAGGCAATTAGTTTAGAATTATTTCCATTGAGTTGAATTCACAGCTTCAGGTAACAGCATCTGAGAGACCATCCAGTTGAAGGCAGGCTCTGATAGTGCTTTCTGTCTTTCCATGTTTCAGTTCTGCTATTCCAGTAGAATTTGGAAGCTCCTGCTTCTGTGGGCTGGAAGAAAATCCCTACAGAAGAAGAGATGCTTCACAACATATGCCTTAGATAGCAGATTCCCTTCCTCTCAGCTCAGCCACTCTCACAGATGACTAAGGTCACACAGGTGGCAGTAATCAGTAGCAGTTCTGGAGGAAAAAGACCCTCAGGTGGTGTTGGAAAAGGGAAATGGAGGTCTTGTCTTAGTGTATTATTGCTGCTCCTTCACCAGTAACAACTGATAAGTCATCTTGCAACCAGTGAAAAGGAGAGAAGTTTTCTTTTGTCAACCTCTGATAAGTCATCTTGCAACCAGTGAAAAGGAGACAAAAGTTTTCTTTTGTCAACCCCTCCTTATGTGAACTTACACCTTATCTGAATTTACAGTAAGTGCTGACTTACTGGCAGAGGGGATTATAAGGACAAGGGTCTTTTTCTATCAAATAATTTTTCATTTTCACTTATTTTTCAGGGAAAAGTTCAGTATTTATTGTGTTCAAATAGAGCTACCTTGTCACCAAGGTTTTTAGACACCTCAGATTTTAGTGCAGGACAGGTTTTAAACACTTCTGTAGGGTAGTCAGTTTCTGTTGGAAAGCTCAATGTCCAGTATTGTTATTTCAATGAATTTATAGTCAAAACTACTCTCCTCATGAATACTTATTTGTTTTGATCCAGGTCAAAACAAACTCAATTACCTGCCTCTGTGACGGATTTCAATAAATCTTTCTTACTTCTTTTTGCTAAAATGGGAAGATGAAGGGAAGAAGGTAACATTGTATCTGAAGTCAGTTTCTAATTCAATTAGAGCTTCATCTTGGCCCCATTGAACTCACTGGGCTTTTTGCCACTAACTAATAACGTTAGAGTCAGACTCATAAGATACAGTTTCTTATTTCTTCCAGATAACCAATTAAAATATTAAATATCTCGGGGTGAATGCTTCCTTCTCATCCACATGTTCTTTGATATTGTGTTATTGCTTTTTCTTCTGTCCTTCAGTAAGTTTTAATTAAGAGTTCCTTTGTGTGTAGGTGAAGGGGGGATGTTTTATTTTAAAACTTTTCAGGATATGCTTTAGTTTTGATGGTTTCTAAAGAGAGAAAAAACAGGAACTTTTTTTTTCTAGTGGAGGCCTAATCTACCAAATATGCTTGCCTGAGTATGAGTTGGGAAATGAGATGATGAATAAGGGGTATGAGAGCAAACATACACTCTCTCTCCTCTTTTAATTTAAAAAAGAGAAAAAAAGGAAAAGAATGTATTTGATCATTAAAAATCCTAGCTCATCAGACTCTCCAGAGAAAATAAATCTCCTTTATATTTCACAAAATGTCCATTGTGAAAACAAGATTAATATTACTGATAGCTGGATTAATTTCTGAAGTCTCATTAAGTTTATATCCATTCATTCTTTTTAAATCTGTCAGATCAGTTCTTACAACAGGGACAACTGAAAATAAGGCCTTTAGATCCAGTTTGTAGCATTAGTTGCTATGTCTGACAATACAGGTGAAAGGAATGTGATATCAGGGACTACAGATTCAGATAAAAGCTTGAAGCAGGAGATGTGGGCAAAGAGGCACCTCTAAAATGTTCTTGAATTCTGGTATATACTTGTACAAAGAAGGAAGCTATTTGAGTGGTGGAGAGAAGAAGGGGAAGAGAAAGGGAATGAGGAGGCTGAAGGGGGGACCTCATTGCTCTCTACAACTTCTTGAAAGGAGGTTGTAGTGAGGTGGGAGTCAGTCACTTCTGTCATATTTCAGTCTAAAGGATGTGAGGAAATGGCCTTAAGTTGTGCCAGGAAAGGTTCAAATTAGACGTTAGAAAAAAGTTTATCACTGAGAATGGTGGTTAGGTGTTGAAATAAGATGCCCAGGGAGATTGTGGAGTCACCCTCTCTGGAAGCCTTCAAGAGGAGCCCAGGTTTCTCACTTGGGGATATGGTTTAGGGGTGATTATGGTGGTGTGAGGCTGATAGCTGGACTAGGTGATCTTGAAAGTCACTTACAATATTTATGATTCTGTGTGACTCTGGCTTGATTTTCCTTCAGATTTGTTCTGGTGACCATATACTTGGGTGACAGTGTATGTACCAGTAGTATTGCCTGGCTAATACTTGAAAAAAGGTGTATTATCCTCCATTCAGGCAAATATTTGAAAATCATAACTTTGGTCTAAGCAAAGATTTTGCACTACAGTTATTGACTTGGGCCTTATGTGCAAGGCCAAAAATATTCCAGTTATCTCTCTTCTGTGCAAGTACACACTGCACATTGGTATATGCAAGATGGTAACTGAAGGCCTTTCTAGAGCATCTGAAATTACGGAAAATTTAAATTTTTACTTGGCTTTAATAACAGTAGGGGACTAGAAGGGGAGAAAGTGAAATCCTACCCAATCTACTGATGTAGAGAAGATAAAACATTATTTCTAACGGTGTGTTATGTCATTAAGTCTACTTTTTCATTTTAAAAACCTAAATTACAGGGTATAGGGTGTTGGAGGCATGACAGCAATTCCCACTCCTTGTAAGAATTAAACTGCTGGCTGCTTACAAGGTTTTCTAATGACAAAACTGTCTTCCAAATACATTATGGCCTTGTTTATTGATTTATCTAGGTCTCTAAGGAATATTACAGACTGATCTGAAATGTCTGTCTCATGTATATTGAAAGACTTAAAACTGCTGAAAACAACTATCTGATGTCTGAATAACTTTGTCTAATTGTTGACTTTAAAACTAGCTTAAAGAATATGTTGGATGTTATCATGTCATTAACTTTTCCCTCTGAGGAGGGTGCTTGAGTGTTTTCCTGCACATTTTAAGTTCCTTGCTCTAGATGTTGTAAGGACAAGGAAGAATCTTTTTCAATACATTGTGCTGTGAAGCCCTCTCCAGTAAAGCATTTCATCTTGACTAATATTTGTTTTCTTTTGCCTGAAAATCAATGTACAGTCTTTTCTATGCACTGTACATCCTGGACAGCTTCCAGGGTTTGAAATCTGGCCAGTGTCACTGTAAGACTCTAGGGGCAGGAATGTAATATTTGTTTAGTTAAGTCAAATGGGAACCATAGATCAAGATATTATTTATAATCCAATGGCACAGGCTAATTTTAGTAGCCAAGCTATATATGTGTCAAGCAAGCAGTTGCTAAACCTTGCTTAAAGAGCTTTGATATCTATTGATCTTGCTGATTGTAACCATGCCTTTCATCTGAAAGTGATAAATGGATAAATTGAAAACCACGTGAAAGCAAATTAATGCCTTTTATATAAACAAATAGATGGGAAACTATTTTGTCTATACTAGCTCCAGACAACAGCAGTTAAACTGCATGAATTTTCTCCTTTTTTCACCTGATCCAGGTGGTGGATGTTTTCATTTTCTCTTTCAGCCTATGATTTGAATGAAGCAGTGCTGAGTAAAATGAATTTCAGTAAGAATGAAGGGATGGAAAAAAGATACTGAGTTAAAATGAATTTCAGTAAGAATGAAGGGATGGAAAAAAGATACTGAGTTAAACTGAAAGCAGTCCTTGGAGTTGTTCAACAGAGTTGCAATTGGGATAGCTTTTGTCTTACTAAATACTATATTCTAAGGTAAAGTAGTATATCTGGCCAGAATTTTTAGGTGGAGGAGAAAAAGAAATACATGTTAGACTCAAATCAGGTGTTCCTTGATGTTGATCATGACTATGTGAGTTTCAGATGTCATTAAAGTTATCCTGTAGTGCAAGCAAATTTTCCTTTGACAGAAACTGGCAAGATTTGAAAAATTACATGTTTATTTTGCAGCAAAGTAATCAGGTGCTTTTGTCTTTTTTTTTTAATTCATCAAGGCAAAGAAAGAGGTACAAACTATATCATTTTGTTATAATATTAAGATAATTTGGAGAGAAATACGTGAGCCCATGGTGATTCATATCATGGATCCAAACATGAGGTTTTTCTGTATATTGGGAGAGTCCTTGGATGAGCAAGTTTTTATTTATACATATGCAAAATAAACCTATTCCTGCCATATTTTGATGAGGCGATTTAAGATCTGCTTCCTTTATCTCTAAAATTAATGAGTATAAGAATTGTCAGCAGGCTTTTAAGTTGTTTAAAACTAAATGTGCGTGGTCAAACAGTATTGCAGAAATGTCTCTGGTAAAAAAGAAGTAAAACTCAAAGTGTGAAACTTTAATGTGTTTCACTGGCTTTGTGGGAGGATGGTGGCAGGTTTGCAAGCATTTATAGATCAATGAATGTGCTGACTTTCCAATAGTAAATACTATTGAAATTACAGCAAACTTCCATTGATTTTTTTAAGTCCTTGAATATAACTTTAGAAATATCTTTATCATAAGGTACATGGCAATTTGGATGATATTTTTTAGTAGAATAATTAGTAATTGGGTTAGAAAAAATGCTTCAACTTTTGAGCCATTCTTGTCAATATGAATAATCAGGGTAAAATAATGAATAATGCTAATGGCAATTTAATGAAATATGAGTAGTGAATAGCACTAGAGATCTTTTGGAATGGCTGATCTATCCAGTACTTTATCAGAAACACAATTTTTAAACAGTAATATAACAAACTATGTTTGTTTCAGATTTTTATTTTATATAAGACTGATCTTAATACAGATATATTTTATATCTGATTTAATAACACTATACTTACTCTATCCATTTACTGTCTGTCTGTCAAAGTTTGTGCTAGCATAACAATCCCAATTCACATCTGCAATTTCAGAGAACTTAAAGGTATTATTCCTGTTTGTAATATTTTTCTGCCACTTTTCATTATTTATGAACTGGTGGTGCTTTCTGGTGCAAACTGAGAAAACACTTTGAGAAATGTCACCTGTTTCCTTATCTGTTAATTTAAAAAGAAGTACAACAAAAACCTTATATATTTAACTATGCTATAATCTTTTAATTTGTCCTTCGTAGTCAGGTTCTAGACTGATCTCTCCAAAAGCATCAACATGCATCTGTTCATTGGTCAAACCAGAGTCTACACTGTATTTCTGAAGTGTGTCCTGAACAACATAAATTTCTTTGGCTCCACTTGTTCTTGCTGTTTTCTCATTAGGATGCCTAAGGATTTTCACTGAATTGGTGGGATTGACTATAACCAGGAACTGAAAATGCCTCCACTTAAAGTTTTCTTGTCGCTGAAAAAGACCTTGACTTCACCTTTCAAATTCCAAATGGAATGGCAAGCTAAAGTGAACTTGTTCAGCTGAAATTGCCGAGATCTTAAGTACTCCAGGCTACTGGAAAGACATCCTATCATTAATCCTGCATTAATGAGGAGAATGGACTTAGGGCATGATCCAGAGCCCATTGTAGTCAATGGGAGACTTTTTCCATTGACTTCATCGGGGTTTGGATCAGGCCTTTACTTCCTAAAATGAATACACTCCCAGCAAAATCTGCGATAAGCAAGTGGCATCCTTTTCTGAGATCTTAGAAGATACCGAAGACGATAATACTCACACTTCACCCATGAATATGGCTGTGTATGTGACTCACTTCTCATGGGGAGCACCGAGTTTATCTTAACAGCAAAGAAAGCCCTTTAAAGTCTAAGCATTACTGGTCGGATTCAGAATATTTGATCTAGAAAGTAGGGAATTATGTCCATGAAATAAATTGTTAAATTGTGAGAAACAAAGCTGATACATTTCTGAGTATTTCTTAGTTTCCAAGGGAAAGGGGATTATTTAAGCTTAAAACTCCCAGAACTCTAGTATGTGAATTCCTGACATTCAGAAGTAAAAAGGAATGATGTCAATAGGGACTTTACTTTCTGTCACAAAAACTGTACTATGATAGTACTAACACAAAATCATCAATTTGTCTATGAGGAGTGATGATTTTCAAGTTTCTATAAAAGAAATGTCAATATGGTACAAAATTGAAGGCAACTAAAGGATTTATTTAAAAAATAGGAAATAGAAGGGAGTTGCAAAGTTCCTGTTTAGTTGTTGTTGTTGTTGTTTTTAGAAAAAAAAGAAATCTTCCCCTAACTCTTGAACCCTTGTACTTTCCAAATAAATAGTTCTAATTAGGTCATGTAAATGTCTGAAATCCTGAATGCCTGACAAGACAGGCTAAGCAATGGCTTCAGGGCTTTTGGCTTCAGTCTTAATTAGTTACATGACTTCTGACTTGGCCATCTGCAGGACTGTCTCTATGTCTGAGATGCTCAAAATTGCCTTTACAGATAGCACTTTTGTAGCAGAAATCTTTTCATGCCACTGCAGTTGTTTAACATTGATCTGATGAATTATGTCCCAAAATTACCTCTATCTCTATAATCATTATGAAAGAAACAAATATATCAACTCAAAAATACATGTATATATTTGAGCATATAATTTGTTTTTGCCTCTATCCTCACTTGATACAAACTGAGAACCTTAAAACATTGTGATCAGGACCAACAAAAATCTGGAGGTTCAATAGTGACATGGTTGATACAGCCTTTGGACTTCCAGAAATCCTTATTGTAGCAGTGGAGAGGGCTTAGACATTGCCAGTCATAATTTTCACAGCTCCAAGGAAACTGATTTGCAAAGGGAAGAAGAAAGATCTTGAAAGATTTCTGCCAGATGTTCAGGGACATCCTAAATTCAGACACCCTTGATACATTCTTCTCCTTTTCCTCCTTCTATGTGAAGGTGTTCATATTTTCCATTTCTTGCCAACAGCCTGAAGTGATTGCTGTCTTGCACTTGTAGAAAATTCTGTCAAAAACTGACATTTTTAAAGAGTAATTTGTTCCTCCTTTCCTTGGCATAATGAGATGCATAGAAAGAAAATTTTTGGTTTATGTGGCACCTCTGAAAGAGTTACCTGCAATGTTTAGTTAGCATATTTTTTTTGTCAAAACTGATAAACAAGTAGTATGGGACAGATTGTTGGTGCTTCTGAGGTAATTACAACCTTTACAGTAATTCCATTAAAACAGCGTCTCCTGGTTGACTGAAAGAGAACATATATGGAAACAGACCTGCTTGAAAAATGTGTTTGGGAGATATAATTATACAGTGAAACTCCTCAAGAACTCTTATATTTAATACAAATGTCTTTTCCCATTTGAAATTAAATGCATTAATCTTGTTAGTTTACACAAATTTTAGGGGAAATTTTTGATCAAAGCATGTATTGTAATTGGGATCATTATTTCACCCTATAATTTGTTTTCTTATAAAAAGTTCTGTGTATTACTAGGTGACTCTTGTCATGGTTCATGTCACCCTTGATTGATGTGATCCTATTTGACCCCATTTTTGCAGTTTAAAATGTTGTATAGGTCAAAATTTATCTTTGACCACTGAAAAGGCTTACCATTATATTTTCCAAAGTTATATTCTCTAAGTCAGATTGATATGACAGTAGATTATAATTAAATTAAACTGTAAATCCCGATATGTAAATCATAGATATGGTCTTGAGGGTGACTTTGGGCTACTGGTTTTTGAAATTTGCTCTTATATTGTATAGTTTCTTAATAAATGTTAAAGTTGTTCTTTTATTTTATATAGTCTCTTCACTTTGTTTTATTATTTTCTTATTGCTAGTTCTTAGACTTCAGCAATAACACTAATTAAAACTGTTAATATATTTCCTTCTGTAGTTAATCTCTTTTCCTAACTTGTAAGAGAATGTTTATAATATGCCTCTTTATATTCTTGAAAAAAATCTATAATAACACTGCCAAAATATTTTGGAATTGTTTTCCTTTAAACTCAGGAAATTATTTCTGTCATTTATGTTATTAGATTTTAATTCAGTAAAAATAAGCTAGCAGACTGTGAAGGGCACAAACTATAAACCTTTCAACAGATTTGGCAGGAAAAGTCATGCAAGAAAAGTATGAATGGGGATTTGGAGAATCAGTTGTGTGAGTGAGTGATGTTATGAAATAAGGACTTTATAGATGATGAGTTACATCTTCAGCTTGAAAAAGAATCTGCATGTTTTTTTACAGAGTGTGGCAATTCAAAGTGACCAAATTACAGGGCTGTCAATAGACTTCCTTTTCAGCTGTCTACCTAAGACAAATCCCCTTTTTTCCTTTACTTCTGGTTTGGTTTGGTTTGGTTTGGTTTTTTTTTAAAGAATACAGAAACATGAAATGCAAGAATTCATTCAAGTATGCCACTGTAGTATGGCAAATTGCATATTGTCCTGGTTCAGACAGTGATCTGCAGAAAATTTATGTATTATCTCTAGAAATTTGTATTGTCTACAGACCACCTAAGAGCTGTACTCGAATCTTTGAAGTGATGTTCGTTCTGTAGCTATCTATGAAATGATCACTGTTTCAAATATATTAGGAATATCTTATTGCTAGTTTCTCTTTTCAAAATAATGTGTATGCATTAGCTGAGAACAGAGGTGAAACATTTGAACATTAGAAAACCATGCTGATGAACAAGCTGGCATAGAAAATGAACTGAAAACTGTAGGGAACTGAATATCTATATAGGTTTGTCTCATTGATTAAGGTTTATCTACTACAGCAAGTCAAAAGCACAAAGGAAAATAATTCCTCTCGTACAAAAAGAGAACAAATGGATGCTGATATGGAAATTAGTTACTTAAGTAGCTATTACATACAGGGATATTGAACGAAGCATTGGCGTTTGCAAGTGGTTTTGAATTTTTTATACTGTGTATAATGATTAAAGTAAAGGTATAAAACAATCCATTAATGTGTTGTGGCATCTTTTATAAATACTAGAGAGAGATAATTTTGATTTTGTAGAAGTAATGCATGTTAGAAGAAAAAGCATATCAAGACCTCTTAACCTGACAATTTATACCCAGAAACAGAAAAAACATTTTGATTCACAGTTGAGAGTCTCAAATTGATTTATGTCCTTGGAAATCAGTTTCATTGCTTAGAGCTGATATATTCCAAACTATTAGTATATAGAGAATACTGTGTCTTGAGAACTTGAAAGAAAGTCTCAATTGCCATACTCACCTACACAAAGAAATAATACTGCTCCTCAACTGAGCTGTGGAAATGTGCTACACACAGACACAGACATACAGACACTCAAACACCCTCTTCACACACAGTCAAAACCTTTCCTATTCACTGTTTTGATGGCTCAGTTTCAGTACTTCTGCCATATTTTATTTTTGAGGAAAGTTTTTGAAAGAAGATATTCCATGAATTATAAGAACAGCAAATAGAGATATGACTTTGGCACATGTAAGAATAAAGTTTAGGAACAGCTTCTGTTTCTATAGTTTATAATCTGAGAAGCACAGCTGTGTCTGAGAAACACAGGCTCTAAGATGGTCTGCAGATGTTGATTGTTCAGCCTTGAAACCTGCATTATTCAGATCAGAACTACTGTGGATCAACCACCACCTCTTTACTCTGATAGACACACAGACCTGGATGTTTCAACAGTTTCATTGTGTGTAAAACAGTTTCAACAAGTTAATTGTGCAATTTTTTGTGGCTACAGTGGGCATCCCCTGTTTTTTCTCTAGCTATTAAAAGTCTCAAAATGAAATATCTTAATTTTGCTTTCTTCCATATCCTTAATAACTGGTTATAACTAATAAACTCTGGAGCTGAAGTTCAGTATTGTTTTCAAGTCGAGCAAACTACCAAGTGAAGTTGACAATTGTAAATGTCATGCGAATATGGTGTTGAAGAAGGCAAATACTGCAATTACCAATTTAAATTTAAAATTATCTTTTGTCAGTATTCAACTGTCACTTAATCTCTCAGATCAAGACTGAAGATGTGATGTTACTGATTTGTTTTTAATAGAGAATAACTTGCCCATACCTTCTCTAGAGTATATTGGGTTGGAAACAAAGATGATGAAGGTTAGTTTAGGTTTTGATGGATAGACTAGAATATTTTCATTTTCATCTCTGAAGCACAAAAATTCTAAACCCCACCCTTCTAAGGGCCAGAAAAGAGAAAGGATTTACCTTAATTAGTTTATTTTGAATCCACTTCAACACACCACACACTGAAAATACAGAGCATAATTTTTTAAGGAGATCTGACAGATGAGTTATCAAACATCTTTTGCTTTGTCTTTCACAACCTTATCAGGTAAAAAGGAGGCAAAGTTTTCAACACAGCTCCTTCATCTTTTCAGGTACTCATCTCTTCGTATGTGTTCTCTTTAAAATTCTGTTGTGAAGTTTATGGCACTCTCTCTTCCAGACTTCTCATTTATTTATTTTCCAGGACTGCCCCAGAGGAAAAACATCAAGATGGATCTGATTTTGCATATTAATTGTCAGAGCACTAACATATAGCATAGGTGTTTCTGTTGTTATAGGAGATAAATTGCATCCTTTTGGTCTGTGGAAATATTGAAAGTATTGTAAGCTTTCATGGTACCAGATGGTTTCTAATTACTAACACCATTGCCTGGAAGATTGTTTTTAGTCACTGACAAACTCATATTATATTTGCATTTAAATGGCTCTCAAATGTACCCAATAGTTTCTCAATACACTGTCAGTAGGGACACAACTCCAATTCTATACAGTACCTTCACAGGTACCTTCACAGCTGCTGGCCAGATGCCTGTACATAAATTGAAAACATTGTGTCTCTAGTGATGTCTGGTTACCTTTTACTTCTTTCTTCAGAACAGGGCTTTGCTACCTCCACCAATAAACAAACCTCTGTCTTTAACATGACAACCTCTTACATTTCTTTCATTATAATTTTCCCTGGGCTAAGAGAGTCTTCCCTAATGAAGTGAATTACTTCCAAGTACTACAGGCGCTGTGCCTAAAAATCTACTTAAAACAAAGAAAAAAAAATCCTTTATTTCAGTAGAGCTTTTATCACAGTACTGCCAAAGCAGTGTCATTATTGCATTTTGTCTAAAGTTGACTGAACTATGGTTCAAAAATGAATTCTAATCAGTGCAGGTTGACTTCATAGAATAGATTGCAAAAAACTGCACTTTATAGGTGTTTGTGTCACTGTGTTGTGTTGTTGTGAAACCTGCTCAAGCAAAAATCTTTTTGGAGAATATGTGTAACATTAAAAAAAAAAAAAGATATTTTAAACATTAGATAACAGCTGTGTTCTCCTCAATCTTGTACACTGCTGATCACTGACACAAGGAAAATTTTCTTTGAATATTGTTTCAAGGTTTATGGTCTGAAGTTGACTATTCTAAGTTTAGACATAATTTTTTTCTGATTTCTATAATTTAATGAATGTGATAGTGTTTTTACATGACTCTATGATATTCATGCAACAACAATCCTTAAAACTTTTCCAAATATAGAAGTTTTATCTGTTTACAAATTTACTGTAAGGGTTTTTTTAAAGTATTTAATTTTATCATGAGAATTTATAAAGATGAGAAAAATTTTAAGTCTTTATTGTTCCATTATCCAAGATAATGACATGTCCTATTAATTTCTGAAAACTCTTTCTTTTAATTTCTGTTTCAGTCACTGATCATGTATCTGTCTGTTCTTGTTATAATTGGCTTACATATTGTTGTTGTTAAATAAGTATATTGTCAGCAAACTGTGGTGTCATATTATCATCATCTCAAATGCAATGGCAAGACAAGTGCTATGAACAGTTTTCATGAACTGCAGAGGAGGTGAGCATGTTCTGATGTTAAAGGAATTTTAAGATGGGCAACTAGTTATTTGCACATATTTTATTGTTATTCCATACACTTTTTTTTAGTTTAGGCTTTTAGCCCACAGAATGGGGAGCTTTTCTGAGACACACTCTCAGTCTTGTTGAAGTCAATGCTAAAAGGCTCACAAAGCTCAGATTTCATCCCAGGTATTTACATTCACTGCAGATGGAAAGGTAAAAGGTACTGACAGCTCTTCTATATTGCTCTGTTTGTTTTGAGGGTAGGGGTTTGAAATTAGCCAAATATGAATGCAGACAGCTGGGACAGGACTGTTGTTATGAGTGTATGAGAATGAATCATATTCTGGATCAGGAAAACCAGCTACCAGAATTCCCACCACCCGTACCTTTAAAAGAAATTCATACTTTGCAGCGGCACATTATTGTTGTATGGTTGGCGGCAGCAGTCCTACAGCTGTCAGTTCACATGACAAAGCATGGAGGCCCAATAACAGCTGACAGTGATGGGATTTTTTTCTCTAGCTTCAGTATGATTCTGGAATGAAACACTGGTCCTGCGTATGGTTTATCTATATCTGGTTTTGCTCGGCATCCGTTGCAGCCAGCAGGAAGGCATAAGCTTCTCTAGAGAGTGATTCACTCCATCCAAAGGCAGGGGTAAAGATGTGGAGGGGGATTCACCTAAACCATCCACCTAAACTATTTCCTTCCATCCACTTGGAGAGGAATGAAAAACCTGACTAATATGGACAAGTCAAATAACCAGATCTCTAATAAATCGCTAAAACAGGATCTTCAAAATATCATGTCAAAAAGATCTTGACATGTGTAAATATAACAGACAAAAATAAGTTTAAATTTAGTTTTAAGGCAAACAGTCAAATTTTGCTCAAATTTTCCAGATGAACAGGAGAGAATGATGAAAATAGTTTTCCTTGTTAAGTCTTGGCTCCTATGTAAGGTGCTTCCTACAGTGCAGGCTGTTTTCTCTTCCCGTAACATTTTTAAAACCATCTGTATAAACAGGAGCTGTCAAGGGCAAAACTCCACTGGTGTCTACCAGACAAGCTGGGCAGGCATATGCTCTATAATGCTGGGGGGATATAAATGCAGCATTATCCCTCCTGCTGTCTGTGCATCCAACACACCTCAGAATCTACATAAAATCATGGTTTACTCAACATGTCAGTATGACTTGCTTGGCTCTAATAAAAAAAAATTTTTCTTATCCATACTGTGATGGTTGCATTTAGGGGAATGCACTTCTGTAGCAATGCTGTAGTAAAAAATATTTGTAACCAATCCTGACTAAAGGCTACGTCTAGTTTCCAGTGCTGTTACAAAGACCCTGCCCAGAGAAAGGAGAGGACATTCTTGTAGGAAAGTATGTTATGATGAGTAAATAGAGAAAAGAAAAGCTACTGTAGACATCAGATCCAGGTCCTGCATCAGGAAAATATCTCTGTCCAGCAATTTAAATCCAACATACACCTTTCATCGGCAGGCACCCTTAGCAGGGCTTGATGTGGGGCTTGGAGGCATCCAGATGAGTGGAGCAGCTCTTCTCTTTGGAACTCACAAAAGAACTCACAAAAGAGCAAAGAAGAGCATTCACTGGGGTTGCTCTGCTGAAAGAGAGCAAAAATTAACCAATCCTTTCCACACATTAGGCTCGTGTCCTGGTGAGGGACATCTTCATTTGCATTCTGTCCAATGTCAAGTGTGAAGAAGTGTGTGGAAGGTGATGGACCTAAAGTATTTCCTTCCCTCCACATGGAGGGGAATGTGAAACATGATAAATATACACAAATCAAATAATTGGATCTCTAATAAATATTCTAAATGGGCTGTTCTAAGAGTTTTTAAAGGAATATTTACCTCTGTACTTTTTGACCTTATAAAATCTGTTGATTTCCTCTAGACTGTTACTTCTGGTCACATCAGACCAATTTACATGAATTCAACAGTTGTGTCCCAGGTTACAGTGTAAGATGTAACCCAAAGTATGTATTCTATTATCATCTTCACAAGCTGTTAAAGAAGGTGGGACAGTGTTTGTTATCTCCTACTATGACTCATCCCTGATAATTCCCTCCATGGAGCTATCTCTGTTTAATGGGCCATCAAGAACCCACCGTGTGACTCATAAAATTACATCAACCCATTGTGAGATGCTCTGCCCAGGGGGAGGAACCAAGCATTCCCAACTGGATATAATCCGGTGTTTGGAACAGCACAAGCAGCCCTTACCTGCTGGATTCTTAGAGGACAAGAGCTGCCACTGGACCCTCAGGTGAAGACCAGACCCCTCTACAGGATCACCGCTTCAACAGAACCACTTCATCTGGTCTGCTACCACCACCCTGACTAACAGGGTGTCAGGTTGTATCCTGACTCTGTCAGTGTTCTTGCACTATTGCATTTATTTTAATTTTCCTATTAAATTATAATTCTGACTTGTGATCTCCCACTGGTTTGTTTTCAAACTAGCACAAATTGTCACACAACACTCCACTTAGGCATGAACACTTCAGATTTTGAGAACTGTAAAACATATCTGGGAAAAAAACCCCAAACTTCTGAAAAGTCTTTACCAAAACTAAGTCCTGACCTACTTAAATCTGAGTAGCATGGACAAAACCAAAAATTTCCCATTTTGGGAGAGTTTGGTTGCTTAGTTGTGTTTTTGTTGTTTCCTGCTTATTTGATTTATTTACTTTCCCAGATGGTTGTTTCATTCCACACACTCCGAGCCATTATTTTATAAATTTTTAGAGTTTTGACATTTAACTGGTCAGGAACAGCAACACACCGAATGCTAACAGAACCTCCACAGAATTTTTAGCTTAATAATAATTATCTTAAGCTTAGAAATAAGAAAAGTAATTTGTATTTAAAGCTGAAAAGAAATAAAAAGTTCATGGAAGAGAATGGTTGTTATCTCAGCTTTAAATACAACCTTTATTAATGACAGACAAAATGAGGGCTAAGGCTCATGTCTTCCTCACTACAAACATCTACAAACACCTGCTTTTGATACCTTTATATATATTTCTTTCTCATACAGAAAAAATATTACAGAATATATTTCTAGACTTTTATGAAATGGATGAATACACGTCAAATATTTTTGAGGTTTCATATGTTTTTCAAATAACATGACTCTGGCTGTTATTATATATTTGATTTAGAGATCCCTAAGATAGTTTGTGGCAATTTTTTGCCTCTGATCCACAGCAGAAAATGCAAGGATTTGCAAATCCTGAGCAACTAACTGGGTAGAGTTTGACTTGAAGATTAAAAGCAGTAATAAGACAATCCTTGGCACTACTTGGAGTTGACATTAAATTAAATCAAGGAAATGCAGTATGCTCAGTACTCCTGAATATGAGTATGGGAGCAGTGTCAAAATTGCTGTGTTCAAAATAGCTACAAGAAGTATTTTGTTATTTTAAATCAAACTAGTAAAGCAGTGCTATCAGTGGAATCTATTAATTTCAATGTTATTATGTCAGCCTACCTGAACTTGTTTTTGTCTTTTTTTTTTTCTAATTAATTAGTCAACTCTTTCTAAATTTTGGGAAATTCTGCTAACTAGTGGAACAATATCACATTTTTTCTTTGATGAAGAAAGGACTATGTCTCTATATGAAGTATAAAAGTGTATTACTGGTGTATAAATTAACCAACAAGCAGACCACAGTCTAATCCATTTATTCATTCAAGTACCATTGACTTCTGGACTTGTTTTGCATCAGAAACATTTGCTACTGTCTTATATAATTAAAATAATAAATCTTTTTGCTTTATAGCATTGTTCAGTAAATCCAAAGCCTCTTTCAGAGCTGAAGGATGATTTTATTTGCTTTAAGGAATCACTTCCCAGCAGAATTTAATATGTATATGTGTGCATACATATTTAAGGCAGTTTGTTACAGAATCTCTCTGTTGCCTTTGTCATGACTACTGCTTTAGTGAGATACATGTCTGGGTCCAGCACTGTGGCCGGGAGAGAAGACCAAGGAAACCTTGTGTGAATCTGATAACTGGATTTATGGAAAGCTCTCTCAGTATGATTTTAAAAGCTTATTGAGCAAATGAATATTCACTTGCACTTAGTAAATTGTATCTGAGTAATACTGAAATTTTAAATCCTCCACAGTTATCAGGCAAAGAAATGGATTTAGATCTCAAAAACCATGAGCAAATTTTTTGTCATATAAAGCAACAAGAATCTATATACTTGAATTTGATTCCTGAAAGGAATCTATATACCTGAATTTAAACATGGAGTCTAAGTAATGTTAATAGAATTCTGGGCAGGTTGTTTTCCTTTAAAGTTAGTTATCAATTTTCCTTTTGATTCAGTGTGATCATCTACAGTAATAAAAACCTGAAAGGAGTTAACAGAGTATGGCCACTGTCATTACTGATGACGGGATTTAAGATGTGACATTTGTGCATCAATATATCTCCCTGTTGTTAATTATATGAAGCTATTGTCTCTATGACTGCCTTTCCGTGGATATGGAGCTATAACATGCAATGCTGACCTACGTTATTGAAAACCATTTTATTACTTTTCTCGTTATACCTCCTACCGAGGATATTAAGTTAGTCCTTGCCATCCGAAAATAAACTATTTTATTAGTGGTGGAACTGCCAAGGACATTACAGGGCTCCCTGGAATTCTGTCAAGGAAATGTCTATTTGATCAATACTGTAGAAGTAGAAAGCTCTATGAAAATAAGACAAAGCAGGACAAAGCACACTTGCCACATCAAAAGAGAAAACTGGAGTTTCAAGAACAGTTCTATTGAGATAAAAATCTTCATATATGTAAATTTACAGTTTAGATTCAGCATTCAAAATGCAGGGTATGTGTAAGGTAGATGAAATTAAATAAATTTGTGTGCACTAGACTTTCACAGACCTCCTAACACCCTACTCCCAGAGGAATAAATTCAAGTGCCACATGTCAATCTACTACTACCACCATTGGCCTAATTTATCAATTTACACCCATACTTTCAAACAAGTTTAAATAAACAACAACAGAAAATACTATAACAGGAAATATTATAAAGGGAATCAAAGGCACCAGATCAGACTACACAGTTTCTGGATTCTGTGAGATGATCTTGCCACTTGTTTCTGACAATTTTGATAGTAATTTTGTGCTCAATTGACCCAAACAGATAGCTTACACCTATTATTGACCAATGTTCAGCATTGTGCAGAGAAGTAATTGGGCCAGAAGTTAGTATAGCTCTATTTAACTAGAGTATAATTCATCATGGCTGAGTAATACACAGGGACATTGAATTAAAACCTGTGGTGATTTATAAATTGCATGTTTTCAATGAAATATGAAAACTCTTTAAAAAATAATTGTCTTCAATTAAGTGATCTTTTTTATGTTCTATTACTTCAGATTAGTGAAGATAAAAAGAATCTAGTTTGTGTTCTAGATGGATCAACAAAAGTAGCAAAAGTTTCTCACCAAAAGGCCAAATACTAATAGAAAAATTTTAAAGGATTTTGGAGACTTGTTCTCTGTCAAGGAACACTTTTGTCTGTTTTCTTGAACCATGCCTGATGAGAAAGAACATTTCACAGATATTAGAAGCAATGAGATACCATTTAGCAGAAAGGAAACATGGCTATTGTTACTGACAATAGTATAAATAAAATTCCTAAATCATAACCTTGATCATCCAAAGAATTGAAAATGCATATTATATAGAGGGTGTATAATGTTCAGTTTTAAAATGAGGAAGCTGTAAGAGAGATTCCCTCCTCTATAATTCAATGTTGAGCTTGTGAAAGCGCAGCTGTTATGTTGATTGGCTGGGCTGTTAATCGTGTGCCATGTGCCAGTACATAAGCATTTACAGTGCCAAGGCCCATGCTATAACTAACCTTATTGTAGTATCATATGTCGAGCAAAAAATGAAGAAGTGCTATTTGGATTTTTCTGGACACCTTTGTTAAAGTATCTGTCACAGGGTCTCTTCTAAAGAGATAAATGTAGACATAGATATAGATAGCTAGAGATAGATAAATACACATATGTGTGATGACATTTTCATGCCACTTCTCATGTTGCTCTGTACAGATATAATTATTTCCCCCAAGATGGAAGGGGTTAAATGGCATGAAACTGTCACTCTATGTGTGCTTTGGATGGGAAATGCTTCTCCCATCACCATGTGGGCCAGAGAAATGAGCTTGCATTTGCCTGGCATGGGGTTTGTTAAAAATCTTTTGCTGCCTTATCTTTTGAGAACAGCTGGCTGGTAAAAGTTGCATATTGAATTTATTGAGCTCATTCATATTTCAAAACATGTTTATATCTGTCAGTGAGCAGTTTTATAACATCCCTCTTATATTTTACATCAACAGCATTAACTACAATTCATGTTTTTCATTTGCTATTAAAAGTAACAGATGGTACACTAAGCTGTTTTTTCTACAACATAAAGCATCCACTCAGTTGACATTAAAATGTGTTTCTGCTCTGAAAAGTGGCTTTCATAAAACACACTTTGTGGAAGTCACATTTATAATTTCTTGATGAGTCTTGGATGAAATAAAATCTCCTTTATAACTAATACATTGGATTTTGCAACTGCTTGCAGATTAGGGTGGTTTGTAAGAATAAACCTGGTTTTAATGGTACCAGAATCCGTAAAGAAAAAAGGATTTGCAGTGAGGATTTATGTACCACTTTTGTTCATGTTATGCAGTTGGGCACAGATTCTAGCTCAGTCCCCAGACCTACACTAGCTTTACCAAAAAAAGGCACACCAAAATAAAAATATGCAAACCAGAATATGACTAAATTTCCTCTTAGACCAGCCACCTAAATTCTAGAAGTACTTTTGACAGCTTAATCAAGTCTACTCCAGCCCACAGGTGGAACTGCTGTCACACTGTCTGTCACTCAGAAAGTACCGTGGGCTGCTGGTATTTGCTTAGGAGGTATCTAATACTTAGGCAGATCATGTGTCTTTGACTAATCTGGAAGGTGAAGCTTCCTTGTGCCAAGATAATACAGATTATTATGAAAAACTCTTGTCTCTCATTGTTGCCTATGTCAGGATTATTTTCTAAGGCTTCTATTTTGATTGGGCAGCTTTGATTAATCTCTTATTGCAAAGTAACAGGAGTTTCTGAGAGATGCTATCTTACAGCTCTTTCTGTTTTCCTAACTCTTTTTCTCGAATAGCATGGAGGTATAGTTACTTGTTTTTTTAAACTTTGAAGATCCCAAATAAAAGCATAAGAGAGAGGGATAAAAAGAATCCTTTAAGTACAAGTCAGGAAACACTGAAAAAGTGCTGCGCTATTTGGTGTTTTACAAAGGATAACAGAGACACCTAATGGCAAAGAAAAGGAACTTTTTTAACCACAATCACAAACAAAACGCTCCTTTCAGGGAAATCCAAGGTAATGTGAGATATGTGCCAAAGGAAATTTTCCTTTTGATATTGTAGTCTGGATGTAATATAGATGAATGCAGAAAGGACAAAAATTTATGTACTGGAAAATAGATGGTGACAGTTGTTACCTGATCGTTCATTTCATTAAAAGTTCTCACCTCCAAGCAATTAATTCTAATTGTAGAATTCTTTTCTTGTCCTCTATACAAATATCACTGCAATAGTACTTGGTTAATGGTGAGAGAAATATGTTTTTGATTTATTTCAAGAAAATTCAATCAAAATATAGTGCTTTATCACAACTTCAACTTCATTGAATAGGATTGATACAAGCCAAGACAGTCAAAAGATGTAAAGGATCATATTCTGAGGGTTTTCTTAAAAAGAAAAGTAAAATGTTGAAAGGGAATCACCCATTTTCTCGGTCTTCTTTGTAAAGCTGTCATGCAAATGGAAATCAACTGACAACTAAAAATCAGGTTTCACCTGTCCATTAGAAGACAAAGGGTGAAATTCAAGCAAGGACATCAGGTTCACAAATAAAGTGGATATAGATAGTATGTGAAACTCGACATAGTTGGAATAGCTGCCTCGCTGAGAAAATGCTTCTCTTCTGGCATCAACAGAAAGAACACCAAAATCACAGTGATACAATTGAGGTGAAATGTTGAAATGATGTGATTTCTGGGTACAATAAAGAGAATGGGAATAGGCAAAGACTAATAGTCTACAATCTTTATAATAATCCAGTGGAATTATAGACTTGAATAAAATATGCTGGACTTTTGCATTATAAAATAAAGGAGTCCATGGACAGTCTCCATTCTGTTTAAGTTATTGAATTGCAAAAGAGAAGAAAAACACATGATCAGCTGCTGCTGCTTCCTCAGCAGCCTTACAATGTCTCCTCCTTACAATGAACTTCAAGTCTCCAGGTCGCCAAGATAAAGTTTATATCTAATTTATACAGTGTCATCAAGTCCTATGGTGTTTATCACATAGAAACACTCGAGTCAAGAGGCAATCAGTGCTTCAAATAAAACTTTGAACAGGGAGCCTTGCATGGACAGATCCTAAAACTTTTTTGGTTTCAGGCACAGGAATCTGTGTGAAGTAAACACACCTAAACCCAGAGGTGTGTATTGACTCAACCCTAACCTCATTCCCTAGCTTTAATCATAGCCGTGCAGCCCCCACCAGACCAACACAAAGCTGGCTGGCCCTTCAGATTCTTGCCTTCAATACATACTAGTGTCCATCCTATAAGTTGCTATAGCTAAAAATTGTCAGATGTCTGGAACAAAGAGATCGAAAAATCAAACCTCTTTTCATATGTAACATATGGTGGAAAGAGATTGAGCTAGGCTGGGCTTATTTGTATCTTTCCATGAAACTAAACAAGAGGTTTCATAGGTTTTGAGGGGAAGGTAAAATAGTTGGATTGACCTGGTAGATCTTCCAGAAAATGGCTTTTTCACCTCTATTCCTTAAAAACACCAAAACTTAAATGTAACAAAGGATTCCCATGTCCAAAGACCCACAGGGGAGAGAGACTGAGCAAGTGTTATGCATGACATACAATACCTTATGTTTAAATATTTGCATTAACTTTAGATTGTTCTAGATCTGTCAGCTGGGCAAAAAGTTCCTTTATTCACATATGTGCAAAAAAGAATTACAGGTTTCATCTAAAAATGATTTCATGTTTTCTTTATGTGTGGATTGTTATATTTTTGATCCTCATCTTCTCTATACTCAAAATTAAATTCAGTAGATAATTGCTGACATAATGGACAAGAGTAATTCTAAATGACTATTGTAACTACAGCTGAGATCTGCATTCAACATAAATAGTATATGCACTCCTGAAGAAAATGTGAAATAGAAAGTAAAATCAAATATGATGAACAGTACACTAAATTTTCCTTACTAGATGAAGCAAAATAGACATGTATATTCATAGGGGGGAATGAGGGAGGAAAGACCTGAGGACAGCTGACAGACATTAGCAAAGAATATTACCAACCTTGAAAGTCTTAGCTGGCAGTTCCAGAATTCTCCCTCTCAACTTAATTGACTCTAAAGATGTCATACTGCATGAAGAGACTTTAAAATTCATGTTCTGAGGCAATTTCAAACTACTGCTGTGGTAAACTGCAGTGCAGAACATGTGAAAACTTCCCAGAATGAAATACACTGATGTAAATAGAAAATGAATATTGCATAGTATTTAATGCTGCCAGAGATTAAATTATATTGTAAATATTTAAATGAAGAGCAATTAATATTTTAGATTTAGTTTTAATTAGAATTAGGGAATTTTTAGAAATATGATCATCCTTAAACTGTTCAATCAGTAGCTGAATTACTACCTTGCTAAATAAATAGGTTTTTTTCCAATTCCCCCTTGTCCTGAGGTGGAAGGCAACAAGATTAAAATCTCAGCCTTAAATTCTGTATTTTTAACCACCACGGAGGCTAACATAATCTTTGCAAATAAAATTTGGAGAGCTTACTGGTGACAGAGGGGGTTTAGGGTAAATGAAGACATTCACATTCTATCATCAGGTAAAGAAGAGGATGTTATTTCTTTTCCACCATTAGAAATTATTCATGAAACATTTTTCAAGTGTACTTGATCCGTATGAAAGTAGTGCTGACTTTATCAGAACTTGTTGTTCTGTGCAACCTTGTTGGTGTTCCTTTACTGGAACTTCCAATTTTGGCTCATTTTGCGTCAGATTGGGTGTCACTACTGGAAGAGAGAATCAAGACGAAACTGAGGAATACCCCCAGCTCCCAGAAGTAATAAATAATGAGGAGTGAAGTAAAAACCCTGAACTTTGCAGGAGCAAGCTTCCAGCTGTTCAAGGAGTTGGTGAATGAGATCCTCTGTGAAACTGTCCTTAAGGACGAAGGGGCTGACGAGAGCTGGCAGCGCTTTAAGGCCACTTTGCTTAGAGCACGAGAGCTCTATGTCATGGTGTGTAGGAAATGGAGCAAGGCAGGCCTGAAACTGTCATGGCTGAGCAAGGATCGATTCCTCAAAATGAGCAGTAAGAAAGAAATGCACAGACAGTGGAATCAGAAAGACATGTCCTGGGCAGAGTACAGGGATATGTTTTGAATATGTAGGGATGGGGTTAGGAAAGTCAAGACAAAGCTGGAAAAAGACTTGGCAAGTGACATGAAGAATTAAAAAAAGGGATTCTATAAGTACATAGTTCAGAAAAGAAAGGCCAAGGACAATGTACCTCCCTGAGAAACAAGAAGGGTAAACTGGTGGCAACTGATATGAACACTGAAGCACTCAAGGAGTTTTTTGCGTCAGTCTTCACTGGCAGTCAGACTTCCTACTTCTCTCAAGTCCCTGATGCTCTGCGTGGGTGTGGGGGGAATTAAGTCCCTACCACTATAAGCAAATCGCAGGTTCAGGATCACTTGATGGTGTTAAACAGCCACAAGCCTATGGAACCTGATGAGATGCACCCCAGGATCCTGACGGAACCTGCTGATGGTATTGCCAAACCACTCTCCATCATATTTGGAATGCCATGGTGGTCAGTTGAAGTCCCTTGTGACTGGAAAAAGGGAAACATTGCTTCTACTTTTAAAAAGGAGAGAAAGGAAGATTTGAAGAACTACAGAATGGTGAACTTTACCTCTGTGCCTTGGAAGACAACAGAGCAGATCCTTCTATAAGACATGCCAAGGCATGTGAAACACAAGGAGGTGATGAGAGTCAGGCAGCAAGGCTTTTCTAAGGACAAATTGTACCTGACAAATCTGGCTGCTTCTGACAAAGTGATGGCAATGTGGCGCAGGCCGCTGCGACTGGGAAAGGAACAGCGCTGCACCTCCCTGAGTGTCCTCTGTAGGTCTTGAAACCTCTGGGGTTCCAACCTAGGGTTAAAGATCCTCAGGAGAGGCTGCCAGGCCACCACACACATGCTCGCTATTCCCAGAGCGATGTTAGGCAGGATCACAGGCGTTTGAATTCCTAGCGCACTGACCAAAAGTGAAGAGATTGAGAGGGATTCTTTGCGTGGGTTCCGAAGGCTTTCATTCCTCAGAGGGTCCAGGGACAAAAGACGTTTACAAGGGAGGGTCCAAGGGTTTTATAGGGATACAGTCCACCAATCAGGTTCAGGCAAAGGGGAGGAGAGAATGCAAACTGACTAATCAGGGAGAAGGTGGGAGGGAGCAGGGAGAGAGGGACCAATGGAATATCGAAGACCGAAGAACTTTCTAGAACATATACGTATTCAACAGGGTGATACATATTAAAGATATATACATAAAACGGGGAGGGGAAATGATTACATAACAGGACAAGGGATTGTGGGTGCCCATCATAACTTTGGAGGAGAGTTTAAATCTCCGAACCAGCCCACCAGATACTCAGGGCTGCATCCCCCCCGCCGTGGGGGTGACACCACCACCCGCCACGACAGCAGTGGTTTGAAAGACAAGGCAAACAAATTTCATCTTTCTAGACTTCTGTAAGGCCTTTGGTATGGTCCCACATCACATCCTTATCTCCATATTGGAAAGACAGGGTTTTGATAGATGGACTATTCAGTGAATAGAAAGAAATTGGCTGGATGAACATAGCCAGAGAATTGTGGTCAATGACTCCATGTCCAGGTGAAGGCTAGTGATGAGTTGTGTCCCTCAGGGCTCTGTCTTGGGCCCAGTGCTCTTCAATACCTTCTTCAATGACATTGACAGTGGGATCAAGTGCACACCCAGCAAGTTTGCAAATAGTGTGAAGCGGAGTGAGCAGTGCAGTTGACACAACAGAAAGATGGGATGCCATCTGCGCACCTGGATGAGCTTAAGAAGTGGGCCCATGAGATTTCCATGAAATACATCCAAGTGCAAGGTGCTGGACTCGGGTAGCAGCAATCCCAGAACTGAGTACAGACCGGGAGAAGAACTTATTGAAAGAATTCCTGCAGAGAAGGATTTGGGGGTTCTTGTGGATGAACAACTGGACATGAACCAACTGTGCGCTCACAGCCCAGCAGGCCAAGTACATCTGAGCATAAGAAAAAATGTGGCCAGCAGGTCAAGAGAGGTGATTCTGCCCCTTTACTTAGCCATCATGAGACCCCCACCTGGAGCACTGCGTCCAGCTCTGGGATCCCCAGCACATGAAAGATACGGACCTGTTAGAGAGAGTCCAGAGGAGGCCATGAAGATCAGATGGATGCAGCACCTCTGCTGTGAAGCCAAGCTGAGACAGCAAGGCTTGTTAAGCCTAGAGAAGGCTTTGGGGAGACCTCATTGCTGCCTTCCAGTACCTTAAGGCAGCTTATGCAAAGGAGGGAGAGTGACTTTTTATACAGGCAGATTGTGATAAGAAAAGAGTGTCAGAGACTGGAAAAGGTGATCTGTTTAGAGACATCTTGGGGGCTTGGAATGTGTGGTAGGAGGTGGGTCAGGCCTTGCTCTGGTGAGGTAGTGCCCTGTCCCCCATATCTCCCAGCCCTTCAGTGTCTGTCAATCATGGCACCCCAGAGGCAGCCTCCCAGTGTTGCCTGACCCAGCTCCTGAGGGGCTGAATGACCAGAAGGCCCAGGATGGGTCAAGAGTTTAAGAAGGCTGACCATGAGGCAAGCACATTGTTCTTTCGCCCTACCTTCATCTTGGTGTTTTCTATCTGTTGTATCACTGGAACCCAGGAGTTGGTAGCTATGTCTGCTTTTC
Source organism: Corvus brachyrhynchos (assembly GCF_000691975.1). Taxonomy (NCBI): domain Eukaryota; kingdom Metazoa; phylum Chordata; class Aves; order Passeriformes; family Corvidae; genus Corvus; species Corvus brachyrhynchos. Next base: position 6,474,931 of record NW_008237229.1, on the reverse strand, counting down.
TACATCTTTCCTGTCTTTCTGTTTTTCTCCCTTTCTTCTTCTTCTAACACTCTTCTCATGCATAACATCAAATGGGTTTAAAGGTTTCTATGCTGAATGGTCTAAGTCTATCCTGTGTCATACTAAATCATTTGCCAAAGTTCCTTGATTTTCCATAGTTTGCCAGTAAACTTTTGTGTGATATTTACCTCTTGAGAATATCTCCTCAGTATTGCTCCTTTGCATCTACCCAGAGCAAAAGAACCTTGGTTTAGCCCTGGATTAAGTGGCCGGAGTGTAACAAAGGGGCAATGATATTAAAAAATGTATGCTTAGATTAGATATTAGGATGAAATTCTTTAATCAGAAGGTGGTGAAGCACAGGAACGATTTGCCTGAAGAAGTTGTGGATGTCCCATCCCTGGAAATCTTCAAGGTCAGGTTGGATGAGGTCCTGAGCAAACTGATCTAGTGAATGGCATCCCTGCCCATGGCAGGGTGATTGGAACTAGATATTATGCTAATAAAATAAGAACAGGATAATGAGAAGTAAAATAAAACTTTAAAAACACCTTCCCTCCATCCCTCCCTCCTTCCCAAGGTCTACCTCCTCCACCAGTGGTACAGGGAGATGAGAATGGGGGTTATGGTCAGTGATCACGTGTTGTTTCTCCTGCTGCTCAAGAAGAGGAGTCATTCCCCTGCTTCACTATGAGGTCCCTCTCAAGGGAGACAGTTCTCCATGAACTTCTCCGATGTGAGTCCATCTCACAAGCAACAGATCTCTGCAAACTGCTGCAAAATGAGTCCATCCCACAGTCCTTCCCTCAAACTTCTGCAGCATGGGTCACCCTCCCATGGGGTGCAGTCCTTCAAGGACAGGCTGCTCCAGTGGGGGCTCCTCTTTCCATGGGCCTCCCACAGGTTCACAGCCTCCTCTCAGGCACCCACCTGCTCAGGAGTGGGTCTTCTCCATGGGCTATGGGTGGATCTCTGCATCCCCATGGACTTCCATGGGCTGCAGAGACACAGCTGCTTCAACATGGCCTTCACCATGGGCTGCAGAGGAATCCTAGTTCCAGTGCCAGCAGCACCTCCTCCCCCTCCTTCTCCACTGACCTTGGTGTCTGCAGAGTTATTCCTCTTACATGTTCCCACCCTGCTCTTCTCTGGCTGCAATTACAGCTGTGCAATAATTTTATTTTTTTTCTTCTTAAATATATTATCAACATTTCTAATTATCATTTCATCAATTAAATGATCATTTAATTTCATAATTATTTTTTAGTTACCATCATTTCTAATTGGCCCAGCCTTGATGAGCAGCAGGTCTGCCTTCGGACCAGCCAGGGATTCTCTCTGCTGGACATGAAGGAAGCTTCTAGCAGCTCCTCACAGAAGCCTATAACCCCGACACAACCAAAGGTTGGCTGTGCAAACCCAATACAACAAGTCATCTTGCAGACCTTAAATTCAATTTTGTTATGTAAGAAGTAGAGAGAGGCAATCATCTCCTGTTCATAATGGTGATCAACAAAGACAGTGATAGAAATACTCAAGTACTCTCTCTACTAGCCTACTTCTGAAATAAGCAAACTGGGTCCAAAACATCCGCCTGCTACTGCATCTCTTCAATGAGATCTCTTCAATGAACTCTTTCTAAAGAGAAAAGGCAAGGTGTGATCTGAAGCATTTCCATGAAAACAGTTACAAGACTGTGTTGACATTATGGAAAATACTTGTTTTTTTCATTAGGAAAAGATTATTGAGATAATTCTTTCCATTGATCATATCCAATTATTACTTGGCAGCCAAAATGGCTGTTGAGGCAGCATTGAATAAACTGCAGCTCCCACTCGTACTTTACAAAAGTGAACATCTGTCTGCAAAAGATATGGTTTTGAAAAATTGGTCATCTCTTCCCCACTAGTTCATGTGCTGTCAGAGTAATGGCCATGAAGTTCTCAATATTGTCAGCAATAACGCTCCATTGACAAAAAGAAAAAAGAATGAGGGCACACACAGCCTGAGGTCTGATAATATTTGTCTTATTGCCCTTCAGAACATGACACGTGATGTGTACAGTTCTGTGTGTTGCCCTTTCTATGAACAAGGGGAGCTTACATAATCTTCTGCATGACCAGGTAGGCACCAGTAAAGAAGCTTGCTTGTTCCTACCTGTCAGTCAAACCAATCTGAAACTTGATTTAGATTAGCTCTGTCAGTGAAATTATACTTTGCTATTGTAAAACGTGAAAAAAAACCAAACGAACAACCACAACCAAAAAAAAGCCCCCCAACAAACAAAACAAAACAAAACAAAATAAAACAAAACAAAACAAAACAAAACAAAAAGTTGAATCTTAATTCTACTGTAATATTTCTTGTAGGAAGAGACACGCGTAAGAAAGCAACTTCAAATTTCATAGTTCTGGTAACTTCCCACTTGACTTCATTTTAATTGCCTATGGTGTTTTTGTAAACTTTCAGCATCTTAAACCAAAGAAAAGATAGAAATTTTGGCTGGTTTTGGGTTATCTGGTTTTCCAAATATGTAGGCACTGAAAAAAGGAATGGCTTCTTCTTGTTTTTTACTTTGTACAGCATGGTGGGTTGAAATCTAAGCGCTGAATGTAGTTGAGTCTGCTTTCAGAACTGAGCAGTGCTTCTCCCAGGGCTTGTAGGTAATTTGTCATCACGTCAGAAATCGGTACCATACTTCGGATGCTGCTTATGGTATCTGGGGAGAGCTGTCAAGCAGTAGGAGCCACACACCACCAGAGGGTGCCAATTACTTCCATAAGCAGGGAAATAAACTTGTCAGGTAAATGCTACATCATTTACTGAGTGGACATGTTCAGAATATTATGTTGGGCATTATACTGACCATCAAAAGCCTCTGTGTGACCCTGGCATTAGCATAAAGCCACGTGAGCCAAAGCACGTAGCACACAGCTCTGTGATCAACAGCAATGTGGAAAATGCCTCTGGGTGCAATTACAGAGATAAGATCAGGTGTATGATTTGAATGATTGCCTACTAGACCTATTTTAAAGCATATGTTGTTCCACAGCCAGGATACCTGCAGGCAAATATGTGAGTAACAAGGCGTGAGAACTCAAGGATGTGTTAGGAGGGGTTTCCTTGCAGAGCAGGCAGCCAATGCAGAGGGTAACATTTTAAATGTGATATGCAGAGAGTATGGTAATCTTTGGATGCATTGACCTCTGCATGGATGAAATTTAAAAGAGTGTGATGGCACAGGAGGTCTCCTTGTTAAAGAGCAATGAACTTGATAAGGATCTTCCCTAGCCTTTTCCTCTCTGCTACTGTTTCTTCTTTATTCCTTCTGCAAATGTTCCCATTATAAACAGCTTTAGTGCTTCTCTGAGCCCCCAAAGAATCCACTAGTAAGAAACAAAGTCAGACACGATTGTGGGTAATCATATTGAATGAACAATTATGAATTATGAGCATTTTAAAGTGCTAGCAATTAGTTCTACAATATTAAACCAGCCTGTGTTCCAGCAATTTGGATTTTTGTTTTTTTTGTTTACACAAGATTTACTCTGTCCTGAAAGAATCTGCAATACTCAAGTAGACTGAAAAACAGACTGGTGGTCCTATTTTATTTCTTTTTCCCTTTTTTTTTGGGGGGGGGGGGGGGGGGTGGGGGGATGTGGTGGGTTGACCTTGGCTGGCTGCCAGATGCCCACCTAGCTTCTCTCTCCCTCTCCACCTACTCAACAAGAAAGATAGAAAATAGGGTGGAAAACGCATGGGTTGACATAAAGAACAGGGAGACTGCTTTCTGATTAATATCACAGGTAAAACTGACTCACCTTGGGGAAAATTAATTTAATTTATTGCCAATTAAGAATAGAATAGGACAATGAGAAATGAAGACAAAAACTAAAACACCTTCCTTCCATCTCTCTTCCCTGCCAGCATCAACTTAACTCCTTCACTCCTTACTCCAAACATCATCCCCCACTGTGGTGCAGGGCAATGGGAAATGGGGGTTATAGTTAATCCATAACAGCTTCTCTCTTCTGCTCCTTCCTCCTCATGCTGTTCCCCTGCTTCAACAGGGTCCTTCCACAGGCTGCAGCCTCCTTCAGGGCACGTACACCCCCTCCAGCGCAGTACCCTCCCCAGTGAGAATATCTGCTTCATCATGGTCCTCTCTGGGCGTTGCAGAGGAATCTCTGCTCCAGTGCCTGGAGCACCCTCTCTCCCTCCTTCTTCTCTCACCTTGGTATTTGCAGGACTGTTTCCCACACATTTTTCTCACTCTTCTCTCTCAACTGCTTCACAGCATTATTTACCCTTTCTTAAATACATGTTCTCAGAGGCACCCCACCCATGGCTGAGGTGTTCAACAGTGTCCTGGAAGTGGGTGGGTTGGAACAGATTGTGTTCCATGTGGGAGGCCACCGCTGGCAGCCTTCCCCAGCCCTGCAAGTGCCTGGGCACCTGTACCCAATACAAGGGCTTAGGGAAAAACTACAGCATTTAAAATGAAGGGAGAAATGGAGAAAAGACTGAAGGACGAGGAGGCATCTATTGAGTTAACCAAGAGGTTGAGGTATTGTGGCTAAAAGAGGCAGCTACAAGCTGTACAGCAGGGCACTTGGGTCTAGCACTTCACCAGACAGGTTGCACTGTAGCCAGAGCTCTGGAAGATTTTACTAAAAGAGAGAGGGACAGCGAACAAATGAAAACACTTTCAAAGCAGAATAATGAATAATAAACTTATTATTTAATTTTCTCTGAGGGATTCTTTTCCCAAAAGAAATATCAGAATCAGCTTAGGAGGAAGATAGAGCAAGAACAAGTGGAAATGAATTTAAATCAAAACTTGACAATGTCCTGTAGCATCCTATCCTTACAGAAATTTACTAATTAGCTTTATAGTTTCACTATGAGATACTTTTGTGTTTTACCTGAATGCACATAAATTAATTTATGTTCCCGCTCACATCCCATGCCAAACCACTGTCTGACCCTAGATAATGTTATTGACATCTTCTCCACTTTCCAGCAATTTCGTTTCTTCCCAGACAACGATAAATCAATTAATTCTCTAGTGATTTAGTTTTAGAAAGGTTAAGAGCTGCAGGAAGCCAGATGTGTCTGTGATAAGTAGGAAAAGTCATTCTTGGCTACTAGGATTGTTAGTGAGTAGCTTTGACAGTAACCAAAGCACAGCAGGGAATGATGCTCACCATTGTCCACTACAGTAAACCATGTAAGATATCACTATTTTAACTGTGAAATTTGCCCTATTTTAAATGTGGTAGGTCATTTAACTGGATTAAAGTTAAGTCACAATCCTCTGCTGAATCTAGATCAAAATGGTGATTGGAAGGCGCTTGCCACAACTAATGTGTTTGTGCCATGTTCCCCTCTGCCTCCAGCTCCGCAAAAGGTGTTGGGTGTTCCTATGCAGCTGCCTCTGCTCAGAGCTGACCAAGCAGACAGAGGAAATACATTAGAAAACAATTGTCTGTATGGGGGGAAATGTTAATTCATATGTCTCTCCAAAGTGTTGTAAGTGGCCATTAGTGAGGAAGTCAAGGAGTCAGTTGTTCACTACAGTGGCTGTATGGCAGACTTTGTAATCTGACCCATCCCTCATTTCCTCCTAAATCCCTATCAGATCTGGAGTTCATATGCTTGGGAATGTTATCAGGAAACATATAGGAGACAATATCTGCAAAAGTAGTGACTCACCTGACTGTCCTGAATCTTCATATTCACTAGGTACAGGATTCCAGAATCTGCACATTTTGCAACTAAAATGGTGACCGTTTTTATATGTTACGTTCTGTTTCTATTACACATGAAAATTATTAATTTTCAGCTTTTTTTTGTTGTCTTTGGTATGATGTAAATTTTTTTAGGCTACTAGGAATGTGACAGAATGAATCAGACAGATTTTGGCACAAAATTGCCTGTCTGGCTTTGCATGGCATTCCCGAGGCACTGAGTGTAGGTTCATTCACATCACACAAAGTCTTGTCTTTGAGACAAAGAGGCCACATGAGAGACCTGAGGGAAATTCCAAAAGGATCTTTAATGTCAGTGGGGTATATAAGAGTTCATGAAGATCTTTTGGGGGATGGAAAGTGATTTTAAGTAGATCACCCATGGCTTCTGACCTGACAAGAGTGTTCAAAATGTTGTATGGAGGAGTTGCAGACTGATTTCAGGAGATTGTCAGTTCAGTCGTGGGTGGGATTACACATGGAAAAGCATGCCATCCTCCAGTGTTAATGAAATTCCTTTGGTGTTTATGGAAAATATGGATATTGGTGAATGGCAGTATCTGATCATTATTTGTTATCTTGTTATAAGATGCCATTTTAATATAAAAAGTACAACTTAGTAGGCCATCAGGAGAGGTAATATGTGTCTTTTCCCTCTTTATACATATTTAGATTATGTTCATTCCTTAAATACTGTGTCAGGCAGAACCACTTGAAAGTGAGATTGATCTTGCCATCTGTGACTACTGATCCTGGTCAAATACAGAAGAGAAAAGAAACTGCAAGGAATGTTGGGAAGAGCTAGAGGAAAGGCAGTTTAAACAGCGAGACTGCAAGACTGCTGAGAGGAGAAGGGAGATGTCAATTTTGATTCAGAAGGAAGAGCTTCTAAAAACTCACCTTCTGAGCTGTGCAGACTTTGCTGCAGCACAGAAGGTTACTGAGTGACTCAAACCAACTCAAACCAAGCCTGGAAGCAAGATACACTTGCAAAGACATATGAGGCAATGGGTGAGTTGGGTATAAACCCTTTTATCCACATTGTGGTTGCCCAAATCACTATGAACTTTTTTTGTTAAAATTTGCTGTCTTGATTTATAGTCTAATAAAACAGTGCTTTCAGAACTTTTCTCTTATAGGGAGCCCTCTATATAAAATGATCTGGACATGAGAACTTCTGAGAGAGCTCAGAAGTCCACCACAGGCTCTTAGGACAATTGTTGTTTATGATCTTTCTCTCTGTGTATCTGAACTTTGTCTGTGTTTTGTCTATGTAGCTTTCACATCCACTTCCTTCTTTTCATTAAAATGTCCATGAAATTGCTCCTGTTGATGTTACATATCAACTGTCAATTACATTGTCAGCATACATCCAGCTCATATAATGGACTAGACTTTTCATCTACTTTTTTCTAATGTCCATCAGCACTTGAAACTAAATAACTGATATTTATATCAGTTGCAAAAAACCCCTAGTGTACTCTTATTTGTGTATTTGAATTATCTGTTGACTTGTCTTAAAACTCAAGATAGTGTTCTGTATACAACTACATTTACTTCCTTGTAATTAAGATATTCCTTTATTAATAAATAAATAAATGTGAGTGTATATATATATATATATAAATATATATAAAAAATGTAAACTTCGAAGATCTACAGTAATTCTACTGTGCAAACCAAGCATAATTTTCCAAGAACCTCTATCTATATGTGCTCAGGCACAAATGACAAGTGGATAGAGAATATCATATTTTATTAATATTCCTCTCCATGTATTTAGGTAGTTCTGAATAAAACATATTCATTTAAATTTACAGAGTTAAATCTATCTGAAGGTACTTAACCAAAAGTTTGCATGAAGGAAAAATAGGCATAAAGATTAAATGTTAAATGGTTTTCTTTGCCAATTTTTTTGCTATTTATTTCAAAGCAAAGCAATAAAATAAAACCACAAAAATTGCAATTACATCCAGAAATAAGTTAGAAAGATTTCAGAATTTTTGTTTTATGTAAAAGTAACTTTAATTATCCAAAGACCTTGATTTAAAGAAAGGATAATTTAAAGTTTCAAACTCCAGAGATGCATTTTAGGCCAAATGCAAAAAATGTAGCACAAAATGTAAATATATTTATGTAATGTGCTCATAAATGATTCAGTGTTTAGACACCAATCTAATTTTGTTTAAACTGTACCACTTTATTGTAGGCTACAAAATTTTGAAGTTTGAATTAAATTAATGGGCAATATAGATATAGCTTCTGGGTGAGTTTTGTTCTCTTAGTCCTGATTTCTGTTATTTTTTATTGTGGGGAACAGCTTAGCTTTTGGGGGAGGAAAAAGTAAAAAGGAATAGAGAAAGATCTTCCTGAATAAATCTCTGTTCCTGAATTTCTCTCTATATGACAATCTATAACTATGATGGTAATTCCCCACTTAAAGCAGATGTTCTGGCTTTCTCTTCGGTTTTTTTCATATACTTAGAATTTTGGGAGCAGAGGGGGCAGGGAATATTTGCCTTTAGCCAATTAAATTTGAGATGCTGACAACCTGGATCAATGGGCTGAGGACAACGGTATGAGGTTCAATAAGGCGAAGGTTTAGGTCCTGCACTTGGGTCACAACCACCCCCTGCAGCACTACAGGCTGAGGCAGGAATGACTGGAAAACGGCCCAGTGGAAAGGGACCTGCAAGTGTTGGTTGACAGCCTACTGAACATGATCCAGCAGTGTGCCCAGGTGGCCATCAAGGCCAATGGCATCCTGGCCTGTATCAGGAATAGTGTGGCCAGCAGGAGCAGGGCAGTGATCACGCCCCAGTATTCTGCACCAGTGGTGTCACACCTCGAGTATCGCGATAAGCTCTGGACCCTTCACTTCAAAAAGAACATTGAGGTACTGGAGCGAGTCCAGAGAAGGGCAGCAAAGCTGGTGAAGGGTCTAGAAAGCAAGAATTAGAAGGAGCTGCTGAGGGAGCTGTGATTCTGAGAAGCTACACTTCTCTAAGTACTGTCCAAACAGATGTGATAGTACTGAAAATAAACGGCGAATGGATTAGTTCAGTTGATGCTGTGGTTCTCTGTAGGTAAGTGTGATTTGCTGTTTATTTGCCTGTATACCAGTCTCAGGGCTGCCCAAGATTTTGAAGGGACACATGTTTTGCAAATCTCATTTATTGTACAGATATAGAGTGCCAGATTGTCTCTGAGAGAAAATAGAGGATGCGTGGCTTTCCTTGTGTAATAGAAAATTTCCACTTTTGGAAATAGAAGCTTTCTCATTTTTTAATAGAAAAATATATACTTCAATGAAAAGATACGCAAAGGTTTCCCATCCCTAGAAAAAAAATGAACTTCAATAAATGGAAACAACTTCCAGGGATCAAAATCTGAAATTAACTAGAAAGAAACTGAGTATGAAACTCCCAACCATTTATAAAATAGGTGTTGAGTTTTGTTTGTTTTGTGTTACAGGGGAGGGTTTTTGGTTCTGGTGTTGGGTTTGGGGTCTAGTCTTGCTATAAAATAAAAGCCTCTAGATTCTTAAAATGGATTAAGATGTGAGCAAAAAGTAAGTGACCAACATACGATCAAAAGAAAAATCCTAGTGAGAATGCAGCATGAGTTACTAGATGCCACTGACTTTTTATGCTTAGAGGGAGAAAAAGAAACAAAAAATAAACTGATATAATGTTTGAGACAGAACAAACAGCCAGAGGGGTAGCCAACAAAAAGATCATAACACATGGCAGATCATAACGGGCAAATCAGGAATGACACAATCCTGTGCATGTGTGAGCCACCCTTAATGGCCATCTGGGTTAAAAGTTCCTCTGCAGAGCTTTCTTTTGACCTTCAGCATGGTAGTAAAATTCCCGAAACCATACAGCCTTCAAGGAAAAGCCAATTATAGTAGGTTCTCTGCAACTGGGCTGTCAGAATATGGGCAATAAATATTTAAGTGGGCAAGAACTTGGTAGAGGGAAGGAGCCCTGTGTGTCTACTTCTCCAGTCATGCACAACAGGAGAGTGAAGGTCAGGGTTATTAGGGAATGATTCCATTAGCTAATCATATTTGAGTTTTTCTGCTTGATGTGGTCTTATTCTCTTTATCCCTTTTCACAAATCCTGTCTGATTGAACTTACTTGTCATTGGGACGGAAGGACTAATAATTTCCAAGCAACCAAACTTAGAGATACAGATATGTTTCAATACTGAATCACAACTAATTTTGTGCATGATTTTCCAGCTATTAATTAAATCCAATAGAGGTAAGCCACAATGACTTTCATGCCTTAAAGAATGTACCAACGTAAATATCTGGTGAGGATATACTTGTTCCGAAAAAAAAAGGATGGTAGATGGGGAGGAACACCTTTGAGAGGTTTTTTTTGTGCTAAGGAATACTGCTGAAACATTAGCAAAAGGGTGTAATAGACCTCCAGAACCACTGGAGTATTGAGGTTGTAGTCTCAAGTAAAAGTTGTGCAAAATACAGTGAATTCTAGCTAAATTTTAGATGAAAGAGGATACAGTTATCAAAGTACAGCAAGTACACACAACAAGTGCCATTAGCTCCCTGTTATAGTTAGAAAACACCTGAAAAGTCCCTTAGTCTTACATGTTGAAACTTGATTTATTTATATTTTGTCTTTTCAATTGGTTTTCAATTTGGTATCATTGAGTTCTCAGGCAGATGACTTCTGTTGAAGTGTCTTGACTCTATTTCAGTTTTACTTAGCTAATTAACAATATTTTTTTTAAGCTAATCACTATCATTCTCTTCTAAAACATATGGCATTGTGTGCCATAAAAAATGTAATTTAGAGCTTGGGGATCCATTGGATATTCTTGTTGCTGGTTTTTTCAACTTAAAGAAATACCTCTTCTCTTAACCCTGTTAATTTTCAGTGTTCAACTCTTAAGAGTCCATACTTTCTTTTTGGAATAAGACTTTTTTCTCTCAATAAAAGGACATCACTTTGGAATTTGTAAGAAAATGTTTTATTGCACAGTAGAATAATATTCCTGCCTTCCTTTTCACTGTAAAGGTGTCTCATAGCTCAGAAGTGGTTCTCCAATATTTCTGAAAACTATAGGGTCAGCTGTGGCTTGAACTCTGAAAGTTACAGAAAAGCTTCTTATGCTTTCAAAAGCATTTATGTTTTTGCTTGGCATTTTTTTTCCTTTTTTTATGTGTAAAATTTAGTTTCTTTAATTCAGTATATAAACTTGGTTTAATTCATTTTAAGAGCCTGCCTGTTTCTTGAAATTGTCTCAAGAAAAGGCTATGCTGCTCAATAGTATTATTTTTGCTTAATTTGCATGCTGGAGAGGGCCTTTAAAACACATTTAATGGTCAAGTGGCTACCATAATGTGAAAGTTTCATTCTATTCAATATTCTTAATATCTTGATGTGTGACTGCAAAACACGGGTTGAAGAAAATGTTCTGCTACAGCACTCACTATAGTCATGTTTTCTGTGTAATTAAGTCCCTGTAATGGAACAGGAATTTACAGATGTGAGGTTTTAGTTAAGGTATGAGAAGTATAATGCAGAAAATGTTTTATTATTAAAAAACTAGCTGTCCAAAGGTTTGTTAATTCAAACTGTTAACATTTTATATTTGTATTGCAATACTGTAAATGTTTCTGAATGAAAATCTCAGCAAGGATTATTATCTCATCTGCAGGTTCTGTCCATCTAGATAGAGATTAAACCTCTTGTAAATTAGGTTGTCTGCACCCTGCTTTCCCTCCCTTCTCCTGTCCCAGCTTGAGCTCCCTATGAACTCAGAACAGTATGGAGTATTTCACTGGTGATTCCACAAGAGCTTCATGCACCGCTGTACTTTTTCCTTATTCCTACTCTGAATATTGTGTTTGTTTTCTTTCCTTTTTCTCTCCTCTGAGCTGACCAAAGAAAATGTTCTTTGCAATTTCAGTCATTCAGAACCAAATGACAATAGCTTTGTAGTTCTCTTTTGTAGATCTACTTTTCTGAATTCAGGCTTGAAGTCTTTGAAGACCACCTCTGACAGTATGAAAGTTTTCATACGGGAAAGGCTTTTTTAAGTTACTGTTGCTCT
>NW_008237229.1:6427365-6463058 GCF_000691975.1 Corvus brachyrhynchos | reverse complement strand
AATGAAATCTATGGGATCCAAAAATAATTGGAAGCATGATAAATCTAAAAAGGGACTAAAACTGAGGCTGAGATATTTTGCTTGTTTTTCTCTGTAGACTTTTAAATCTGATAGGTAGCACCTTCAGACACCAGCATCTGACTTGACTGAATACTCCTGACATTTAAAGACATCATAAATATCCATTTAACATTATAGGCCTTAAAGATTTGAACAATTCCTGAATAAAATTCTCCATGTGTCAAAACTGAGTGTGATGGTTTCACTTGTTCACTCAGGCTTATTCTAAATATAATTTCCATTTCAACTTCAGACTTAGAGACACGTATTACTTATTATGAGAAAATACTGAAGACAATTTCTTGGAGGAGTAAAGAAGTCTACCATTGAAGCGAGTGTGAAATGAGTTGAACATTGTGACCTTGCATAAGGTCTGATACTTCAGAAATAGTTGTGATAGCTGGGAAGCTTGTACTCTGGCAGCCTTTAGCAGTTGTGTTAGACTGTTTTCTTTAATTTCTTGCACCATGCAGTTAGCATTTTCTTTCTTCAATGAGTAGTATGTAAACATTTGTTTGGCACAGTTAATGAACCTTGTCATATAATTGTCTAAAGTCCCATTGTACTTCTGCCATTTAAAAAAATTTCCTCCCATGATCAAAACAGAAGTCTCTGAAAGAGCTATAAAAAGAAGATAAATTGCAGATTATCAATGTCAGTTTAGGAAAGCTTTGTTTTATTAACATACATAGCAAAAGAAATAAACACTTTGCACAGTCTTTAACACAATTGCTTTTAAATGTTGGTAGTTAGAATTAATTACGTTGGTTTTAAAGTTTTTCTTTATTTTTTTTGCCAGAGATATAGTATGGAGTTTAGAAACTGAGCATTGATGTGCTGACCTTAATTTTCCCCAGGACAAAATAAAACATTATTCCAACTCAGACTCCTTCCATCTTCATGCCAGAATGACATAGACATTAATGTTTTGGTTTTGCTTTTGTTTCTTTTTTTGTTCTTTGCCTAATTTAGTGTGTAAATTATCATTATTTAAGTCTGTGCTGCTTTCAGCTACAATGTGTTAGTGTTAAGTTTATAATCACTGTTGAATTTTAGTGCTTTGGATAAGAGAATAAGAAATAGGAGAAGAGACAGAGGAAAATAAATTGTCCATATTACTCATGGTAATTAGGGGTCTTATTAAACTGCATTCCAGTGACCCCTTAGTACTTTCTGAAGACAGAAGAGTAAAGCATATGGAAGAGATTTCTTCAAACCCCTCTAAATTGTGCCAGACCTTGATGTGCTTCTTATGTTCGTGCTTCCATCGAGGACGACAGTATTCAGCCTATAAACTCCCATTGAAAACAGAGGGAGAGGTATTACGAGCTAGAAGTTCTGGTTTCTTGCTTTCCACACCTTTAAAAATGGTACACCGGAAGACAATGAGAGCAAACCCCCTTCAGCCTTTTCCAGCGTACAGCTTTATCCTTTATTATGTCTATTCTGTGAATATTGCATTGAAGGGTTCAGGCATGAAAGGTGCAAGATGCCACCTACTTCATAGTATTTCTTCTGAAGATATCAAATCAAGTCTTTGTTGTTATCCACAAAGTGTGAGTAAAGAAGTGAGGGCTTCGGTGGATCAATGCCACGTTTGTCCCTACAGGGTCCCTCGTGGACCGCTCAGGCAGCACTCTGCCAGCACCTACGCGTGTCCCCTTCAGAGGTTGTCGCGACCAGCCGCTCACACACACGGTCTAAGCACGAACCGGAGACAGAGAGGTGAGAGGGGCTCTCTGCACGCAATTCCGAGGTGTTTATTGGCAACACCCCGAAGGGAACAGAGGAAAAAAAGAACAACAACCGAAAGCCCGTGCCCGTTTTATCCTGAAACTTCCAAAGGCGGGCAGAGCATCCAAAACCAATAGTCTGAGGGCTAGGGGGCAGAGGCAAGGTTGAATGACATAACAGGGGCCAATGGGAAAAGGAATGAGAGGGGGAGAAGGCCAGTGACCAGCAGAATCTAGACAAAGGGAGAACTTTCTAGCACAGTGTTGTAAGGAGAGACCACTTTTAAGGCAACTTGGGGGGTGTAAAGTGGACTTAGCCACCGCAACATGTGAGGGCTAACCCAACAAAATGTGATATTGTTACGAGGATGTGTTAGAGATATTCATGGATGTCAGTCTCTCGGGTTTTCTCAGTAGCTTAGTCTTGAAAATAATGATACTTGTGTTGTCCACTCTATATTTCTCCTCTAAGCTCTACAGTGGTACATATATAATTCATAAGTTAAGGAATATGAACTCTCTGCCCTGGTTATTTATAGAATTGACTCTCAATTTTTGATAAGTATTTTAAATTAATAATGTAAAAATCTATTGATTTTATTTATGTTTCATTTAATATACAGGAATATTTGTTGGGGCATTTATGGAATAGTAAAAATAACTCAGAGATATGATATCTTACATTCAAAATTTGAACTGAAGAGTAGTTTGGATTGTTGTGATTTTAAATTATTATTGCATTTTTTGAACTTCAAAGCAGGGCTCCATACACACACTTGGAAGTGCTTTAAAGTCTTGCATCAAATTAACTCACTCCTTTTTTTCTGCTAGTGAGTTAGCATACCCCAAACAAATTAGACCTTACATTATGAGATACAACAGAACACAGCAGATGCTTTTGTCAGTTTTTTCCAAATTTACAAGCCCTGTGGCTGTTTTCTTTAAATACTGATTATAGGAACCAATTTTTTCTGAAGAAAACCAGAACCTGGTTTATTCTAAGTCAAAGAACAGCTAGGCATTGTTCCATATTCCGAAAAAATGCCTTATCAGATGATTATAAACAGGAATGTTGTTCTGCCCTCATTGGTCATGTGGTCTGTAAGAGCATCTATTAGCCAAAATGATCTGTCAGCTTTTTTGGCTTGTGTGATACATACTCACGCACTGACCCATTTTCCATTGAACTTCAGGGCTGATATTTTGTAAGAGTGAAGCATTCTGTGCATTGTGCATGCAGCAAATTCTAAACTGTGTTGCTGTTTTAACTAAGCTTTTGAAAATATGCAAGCTTTATGATAAGTCCTTATTTTGCAAGATATTACTGAACAAATAAATCAGCTCTAAAGTGTGTTTAAGAAAATAATTAATATGGTGCATTTCTGTTATCGCTGAATGATTTTTATTGCCTTATGATCTCCCTTACTCCTTTACAAGCTGTTCAATCCACAGAAGATTCAAATTAAATTGCTAGTACTTCTTATGGACTAATCTCAAACTAAGGGTAAAACTCATGTATTAAACTCAGAACTCTGTAGAGAAAAAAAGGCAGGTCAAGCAATCATTTATAGTAATTTATTTGCTTCACTACATATTTACTATGCACTGTGACATTAATTTGCAGACAGTAATAATGACTACTTGTTGCCCATAATGGTGTTCTGTCCAAATTCTACTACAATAAACTAAAGCTAGTTACACTTTTTTATTTTCTGAACTCTTCAGAAGTCGTCTTTTTTTTTTTTTATAGTAATTTATTTGCTTCACTACATATTTACTATGCACTGTGACATTAATTTGCAGACAGTAATAATGACTACTTGTTGCCCATAATGGTGTTCTGTCCAAATTCTACTACAATAAACTAAAGCTAGTTACACTTTTTTATTTTCTTAACTCTTCAGAAGTCGTTTTTTTTTTTTTTTTTTTTTTTTACTTTTCCTCCTTTCTTCAATGTAAATTCAACCAATAAAGTACAGAAGAAGGTACAAAAAATGTTTTAGCTTCAAATACCATGGTCATGCAGTACACATGGTTTCATTGGGCTCCTTTCCCTTTTCTTTCCTGACACTGGACTTCATATTGCTTTTCCTGTGCATGAGCTAGATGCTTGCATTGTTAACCGTGAGTCTGAGGAGATTTTAATACAAGCAAAACTAAAGGTAAATTAATTTTAACATTTGAAGTATCTAAATATCTGTTTTGAGTCAGGCTTTTATGTGGGTTTTGTGTGCATGGAGGGAAGAGTTGTTCATTTTTATTTTGTGCCTTCTCAAGCAAATTTCATAATACGCTTAGATGTGCCAGAAAATGCACTTCAAGCATTACTAGCCTGATTCTTAGAATGGTATGGCCAAAGACTTTCTGGTAATCAATAAGGTTCCTGTAGAAGGATTCACTTAAAGTATCTTGCTGATTTCTTTAGATTCTTAATGTAAAAATCTATTTCTAATTTCCTTTGCTGTTGCTAAATTAGACGCTTTGAAAGGCTTTGTAATCTTGCAGTGACTAAATACATTATGCATCAATATATGTGGAATGCCTACCAAGGGAAAGACTTTCAGTATCTTATCTTTAAGCAGTGTAAATGAGAGAATTTTAATACTTCTAATATTTATGAGAGAAACAAATGAAATATTTCTATTGCACTGATTCTACATATTTGGATCTATATGGGCTCTGTTGATGTTACAGGTTAGACAACATCATCCCATCATAAGTGTTGGAAATAGCAAGACTGATTTCACCCTTTCTTAATAACATTGCAGTAATAACACTGGATGTTTTGTTTCATTTATGTTACATTGTCTAAAGACAATTTCACTCCAGCAGGAGATTCTTGAGTCAGTTCTAGGGCAGAGAGAGGTTAAAGAAGCATCTCTGAGATGTAGGTATTTATTATGTGTCCTAGTACACACTGTACTATGTACTGTGTACTTTTTTAGAAATTAGGTCTATCATTGTGCTGGTTTTGGCTGGGATAGAGTTAATTTTCTTCACAGTGGCTTGTAAGGGGCTGTGTTTTGTTTATGGTTGTGCTGAACACAGTGATAATATAGAGACGTTTTTGTTATTGCTGAGCAGAGCTTACACAGAGACAAAGCATCTTCTGCTTTTTGTACTGCTGTACTGGTGAGGAAGTTAGGTGTTGCTATGACCCAGCCCACTGCGGGGCTGCGGCAGCGAGATGCCAATCAATCCCAGCCCCTCCCCTGGATTGAGTTTCCCCAAGACCCAGACTCGGAGGGTGGGTCGAGGGGCGGCTCAGAAACTTAAGTTGCATCCCCCCAGGGCTGTGCCCGGGTACAAGCTGCTTCCTCTTGTTCGGGAAATTTCTCGGTTACTCCTTTTGTCATTGGTTCTTTGTTGTATCTTCTGCCTCCCGGTTTCCCGCACTTGTTCTTGTTGAATTATATCCTCCCCCGGCTTGTAACTCATTGGTTGTTTTCCCCTTTCCCCGCAGTTTTCAAGCCCCCTATAAAACGGAGGAAAAAGCCTCTCGGCAGGGTCCCAGCTTAAGATCATTGCCATGTTCTGGTTGCGAGACTTCTGACAATAAACCTGCTAGGAGCCAGCCCAGAATGTCCTCTCTCTTCCTTTGTCTCTGAGCTAAAGTGAGCTGATCCCATCGGCTCCTGCCGTGTTCCCTCTGCTGAGAAGCCAGCTAGCTAGCCCAGCCAGCAGCTCTTTTCCTGATGCCGAAGTCGCTTCTGCGACGCGCAGAAGTAACGCAGCTGGACTGTCTCTGATCGAGGGCACGCCAGAGCTCGTGCAACGAGCCCAAAACTGCGTTAGTTAGGGATGCATAGGAATTTGGGATGACACGGAGCCAGGGCAGGTGACCCCAAGTTACCAAAGGGATATTCCAGACCATATGACATCATGCTCATCTTATAAAGCGGAGGAAAGAAGGAGGAAGCAGGGGATGCTTGGAGTGATGGCGTTTGTCTTCCCAAGTCACCATTACATGCAGTGGGACTCTGCTCTCCTGGAGATGGCTGAACACCTGCCTGCCCATGGAAAGCAGTGACTTAATTCCTTGTTTTGCTTTGCTTGTGTGCATAGCTTTTGGCTTTTTCTTTGCCTATGACACTCTCTTTATCTCAATACATGAGTTTTCCAGCTTTTACCCTTCTGATTTTCTCCCCAGTCCCACTGGTGGGGGAGTGAGCAAGTGTCTGCATGGCGTTTGGCTGCTGGCTGGGGTTAAACCAGGACAATTAACAATGCTAAACAGCAGGCCTCTTTTTTGTTTATTTTCTCCCTACAGCCTATGTTCAATATTCCAAATGTTGAACTACCAAGACAGACAATTATGTGTTAATTACTTTTGTCAGTTCTGTCAATTGCTATGCTGCTTGGACTTTGTTTGCTACCTTTTATGTGCTCTGTCTTTTTAGGACGTCTACAAATCTTGATTTATTTTGATTGCATGGTCCCCTCTAACCAATATATTTTTTATAAGGAATCAGGCTCCCACCTTCATCTTTCTTATTTTATCTATCCTACTTTATTCTTTTATTTGTTTGTTGGTTTGTTTAATCAGATTTGTTCTTTTTTTATTGCTGCTAAGGTGGTCACTTCAATATAGAAACACATGATATTGAGCTAAAGGCTATACAGTATGTAATGTCATTCTTATTGCTATGTTTCAGCTTGTCTGGTCTTTTCCTGACCTTTCTCCAAGGTAAAAACAAATCTAAATGCAAAACCCTTGATCAAGACTTCCATAAAAATATTTTCCCCTTCCCACTATAGCTTTCAGGCAATTCATACTGTTCAGAATGAATTTTATCTAGCAATTAATTTAATTTTCTTCATAGTTACTGATCTGCCTCTGAGACAATACCAAAAGTCTCAAGTAGGTTTAGAAAAAACGAAGAGCTTTAATTGTCAATAATCATGCAGGAGGGCAAAGTGCTGAAATAGTTATTTCCAATTTTCACCTTTTTCAGACAGATGTGGAAATGTTTCTAATATGCCTTTCATCTGGGGAAAGTACTGACAGAATATCTTTCTCTAGTGGCTGCAATATTTATTGACAGCTTAATTAATTATATGGCAGGGTAGTTTACCAGAGTCCATTACAAACAGAAGAAATCAAAATTCCAGCCTGGGATTTCCCTGTGGTTTTCTCAAAAAAACCCGCTGTCAGATAAAATATTCACTATTGCCAGATAGACAGGAAGCACACAAATTTAATTGGAAGGAAAAAGAAAAATCTGAGTTGTACTTTTCAGGACCCTTCAGGCTCAATGCATGTTCATAATAATATGTCCTACCTTGCCTTTTGATTTAGAGTGCAAGCTGGTAGGGTTTGCCTGATACACCTTCCTTTCACTGGAGATAGAAAATGCTAAATGGGTCTCAGAAATAATGACTTTCATAGAAAAAGAATCATTCCTAGGATAGCAATGCTAAGAGTGCTTGAGGACAGAGAAAAGTTTAAGCTGAACTTTTTCACATTATTGGTAACACAAAGCTCTAAAAAGATAGCGAGCTTTTCACTCCATTAATGTTCAGATTTTATTTTTTAAAAAAGATAGTAAAAAAAAAAAAGAAAGGGAAAAAAGTAGCTCCATATACCATTTTGCTTGAAGGAAACAATTTAGAAGTAGTTCCTGGTCATGTGCAGTATCCAGTTACTGAAGCTGTAGCCAGGCTCAAAAGAGCAAGGATAAGTGGAAAACTCAGAACAAATTTCCCAAGCACAATTGTGCTTGGCCAACATGATTGCCTTCTGCTGAAGAGATTACTGGCGCTATACAAGGGGAGAGCTCTGGATGCTGACTTTGATTTCTTCAAGGATTTTGACATATTCTTCCATAGCATACTTATGGGCAAATTGAGGAGATGTGGATGAAATACATAAATAAGAAGCTTGATGGAAAACTTTCAGAAGCCTGGGGCTGAAAAAGTTGGGATCAAAGCTACTAAGTCCATGTGGAAATTGGTTACAAGAGGCATTGTTCATTTTGCTACTGAACCAAACTGGGTAGAGCATTCAGTACTTTGGAGCTCAGAGCTGCTGTTCAGAGGGATCTCAAATGAGAAAGTGGGCAGACAATAATCTCAAGTTCAACAAAAGGAGATGAAAAATCCTACACCTGAAAAGTGTGTAGGAAAATCCAACACCTACCCATACCACCATATAGACTGGGGCATAGAGCAGCTCTGCAGAAAAGATCTTGGGCACCCAGGTGGTCCACAAGCTAAACATGAGTCAGCAGGGTGTCCTTGTGGTGACATATTTTCCAGGTGCATTCTGGGCTGTATTGGCAAGAATTTAACCAGCAGGCTAGAAGTAATTATTCTCCTCTAGCCAATGCTTAGGAGACTGTATCTGGAGCCCTATGCCTTGTCTGGGGCTCTGCAGATGAAAAAAGACAATGTTGGACATTGTTGGAGCGGACCCATCAGAAAGGTCTGAGGATGTCAAGGCGGAACAGCACAAGAAGTACAAGAAGAGGCTGAGAGAGCTGGTTTTGTTCAATCCTAAAAAGAGAAGGCTAGGGGGAGATCTAGTTGCTGTCTTCAAATATATCCTGATAGAAGATATAGACTGATCCTAGAAGGGCTCAGTAACAGGATGAGAAGCAAGACACACAATCTATAACATGTAAAATTCCAATTATATATTAGGAAAATTATTTAATATGACACAGTACAGTACAGATGATTAGTTGCCTGATCTAAATTTTCCCTGCTGTGATAAGAAAGTAGAACCTAATAACCTCCAGAGGTCACTGCAACCTAAATTATTCAGTAATTGCATGCTAAAAGATATTTTCCCTTCTGTGTGACTACTTAAATAATATTCAAAATCAGGAAGATAGTCTTGTGTTAGAAGATAACATCTGGGTATTTTATTAATACAGATTTGTTTATTTAGGCAGAAGATGCAGAGAGAATATACCATTTCTTTGAACCCCTCAAGGACAAATACCAGAAGGCAGTTTATCAGCTCCATAGTTCAGATTTTCTTTTCTATCTATCTCTGATAAAAAAATCTCCATCTTTCTTGCAGTCACCATGCTATAGTTCCTCTTCCCCCAGTTTCTGTAGGGGTTTTTGTTTTCAGCACATTCCAGCTGATGTGCCACTCTTGCTTTCCCAGCCCCTTCCCATGAAACCAAAAGTTAGTTTGAGCTGGCCCTTGCTCCAGGTTTCATGTGCTATGAACAGTGGTTTGTCTTATATCACATAATCCCTAAAAGTCGTTTTGGTTTGTTCAAGGATTTTTTTATCTGTTTGGAACGTTGGGGGCTTTTGTTTGTTTATTTGTTGAGGAGTTGGGTTTGGGGATTTTTTTAAATTTTTTTTTTTAGGCAAAAAGCAAGTCAAATGACATTTGCAACACAACTGCCTGTCTAGAAAAAATAACCTATTTTGAGACTGGGTGGAAGAGAAATTATCATAATTTAGATGAAACTTGAAGTCTTGACATTTCATAACTGCATGATTTCCTTATGGAAAAATTGACATTCTCGCTGAAGATGTTAAAATAATAATAACCCCTCAGACAGGGAGTTGACTTACCATTGTGTCAAACTTATATCACGACATGGAAATTTCACTGTGGATGTGTTTGCTTATTTTGATAAGCATATTTTAAACCATAAATTCATATTTATTCCAGACAAAACATCAACAAGTCCTGTCAAAATCTGTAATGCTCAGAAATGAAAGATATGATTGTGTAAAGTCATCAACAACCTCCACAACAATACAACAGAAGTATAGCTCTGTACTTCAGTAAGAAGTGTGTTGTGTTTGTTGGTTTGGGTTTTTTTCTGGCATCATTTGAGTTGTTTTAAAATGCCACAGGCTTTCAGAATTTAGTGGCACAAAAAGCCCACCAAGGAAATATTAAGATGTTTCTTTCTTATTTTAATATATAAACAATCTCTTTGTAGACAGATTGTTTGTAAAGCCACCATAAAATAAGGAGCAACTAGATTAATCTTAGAAATCTTAAATTTTCATGCTTTTTACTGCTATACTTATGTATACTCTAAAAATAAAAAAACAAACAGGTGAACTGAAACAATTTTAGCTATGGTGTTCTTCGCTTCCTGGCATATAGCTCCAAATATGATAATTATTTAGAGCGTAATATACTTTAATAGACATAATTTATTGAGATTGTTAAAGATTGCTAGTGCATAACTATACATTTCCCTTTTTAATGTGGTTCATTGCTCTCTGTTTGTACTTGAATGTCTGATTCATATTCTGCAATAAAATTGTATTATGTAGGAATGTCCTAGTTGGACTGTAAAGGCTGGAATACTTACTGCTTCTCAAACACTTTTATGGAATGTACACACACCTCTTGTTAGCCCCTCTTGTACTCCAGTACCATGTGGCTCCTCCAGTTAGAACTATTAGCACTAAAGCCTACCTTGGCTTTTTGTCTCTTTTACTTGAATGACAATTCTTTTTCTCCCTCAAAATTGAGTGGATTCTGACATAAAAATGAAGTGTGAGAGAAAAGTTCTCAGGTGAATTTTTCCTTTCCAGGAACAATAGCTTCATCAAAATTTAAACACTCAGTGGCATACACCTCAGAGTTGTAGGTATATTGCAAGGTTATTGCTGAAGAGAAATTGGTGTTGGAGAAAGATTTTCTGGTTCTACCATTCCATGTTGTTACATGTTTTGAAGAAATATATCATTGCTGATCGCTGGGGTTTTTATATTATCATCTGAATATTACTCATAGACTGTGAATATGTTTAGAGATATGTGTTTCCATGGGCAAGATATAATAGACTTTATATGCTCAGGTTTTTTTGTTTTGCAATAGAAAGAGTAGTCATTCAGTTATGACAAGATTTGCATTTGGTCAAGAATATGATTTAGTATTTTTAAGCATTCCAGGAGCATGTTACAGATAGATCCTTAGCATATATATGGGAAATATATGTTTCTCTTCTAATATGAACTTTTGAAAAATAATAGTTCATCTTCAACCTTGATATTGCGAGTGTAAGGTTTGACTTTGGTGGAGTCAGAATTTCATTCCCAGAGATAAAATATTGAAGAACTTTCTCAATGTCGTCCAAAATGCTTTTTCAGAACAGTATTTAGGCAGAAATATTTTAGTTATGCAAATGATACCTCATTTCAAAACATTGAAGAAAAAGTCCTGGGTCATCTCCTTGCACCTTCACAGGGGAAAAAACTGCTTTCAGGCATGATATCTGTGTTCTGCTTGTTATAGTCTAACAGAGCAGAAGTTTTGCACAGGAAAATAAGGCACAGGTGGTTATAGGATTATTTTCACATGTTTCTTGAAGCATAAAATATCCCCTGGTTTCATATTATAGATTTCCTTTGATATTACTTGTGGATATTTATGAAGAGCAGAAATAGAAATATATTCAAAAACACTGAAATAAATACAGAATGGTATTTCTTGGTACAACTATCTTAATTGTTGAACTAAAAAACATAAGCAGCAACATTTTGAAAAGCATTAAGCTCTTACAAAGTACTAAACTCCAACACAGACTATTCCGTCTGCAATAGATTTTGTTTTCACCTCAAGTCCTGTGTGCAGTTTTGGTCGTCACACTGTAAAAGAGACATTAAGCTATTAGACAGCATCCAAAGGAGAGCCACAGGGATGGTGAAGGGCTTTGAGAGGAAGCTGTATGAGGAGTGGCTGAGCTCACTTGGTCTGTTCAGCCTGGAGGAGACTCAGGGGAGACCTCACTGCAGTCTTCAACATCCCCACAAGGGGAAGAGGGGCAGCCACTGATCTCTTCTCTCTGGTGACCAGTGACAGCACCCGAGTGCACGGCCTGAAGCTGTGTCAGGTGAGGTTTAGCATGGATATGAGAAAAAGGTCTATATTCTAGTGAATGTTTGGACAGTGGAACAGGCTCCCCAGAGCAGTGGTCAGAGCACCAAGCCTGACAGAGTTCAAGAAGTGTTTGGACAATTCTCTCAGGCACATGCTGTGATTCTTGGGGTATCCTGTGCAGGGCCTGGAGTTGGATTTTGATGATCCTTGTGGTTCCCTTCCAAATCAGGATATTCTGTGAAAATCATATGTTTTCCCTGAAAGTGATACTGTAGTGACACTTAGAGTGTCTTACATCTGCTGGGTTCATCTACATTAACATTTTAGCTGGAAGAGCTGTGCTTAGGCTGTTTTAAAAGCTGTGCTTTTTGAACTGCTTTTTTTCTGGAGGTGGAGCAGTTTGGAAGACCATGAGCTATATTTCTTTCAGATGAATCTATTCTGGAAGATGCTTTCTAGGAACACATTGAATGCCATCCAACAGCTACTAGGAAATCAAGCCACAGCCACTGATAACTTAAATCTAATGTATGCATTTGGATAAGGATTCATATAGATGTATATGCTTCCTTTACCAGTATGGCTGCTTTACAAGTGTTATTCTAACTTCTGAGTCTTCTGTGTTATGTGGAGGGACAACAAAGGAGATCCGATGAGTGTAAAGTGTTAAAAACAACTCTGTATGATGCCTACTAAGCACATGCATTTCTTCCTACAGAACCATGGCTTTTTCCTCCTTACCTCTTCTTATTGCCATAATCCGAGACACTTTTTATGATAATAGTAGGGTACAGAAAACTAAAAAAAAAAAAAAAAAGGGAAAAAAATCTAAAAATTATGACTTAAAATTGACAGTAGGATTTTTATGTAATATCATTTGCTACCACAAAAAAAAAATCAGAAATAGCTTTATTCCCAGATGCCTGCTTCAAGGGCTGGTTTTTTTTTTTAAATACCAATTCATAATACACCTGCTGGATGTGCATACTTTGAGATGAAAAAAAATCCTAACTCCAAAACCAACACAGATTTTATTCATGCAAATAGAGCTTTGAAACGAGCTTGCCAAACTAAGGTTATGTGTTTGCATGTGGTGTTCATCCTCTTAGCAGTCAGATACTGTAGGGTCATGCGAAATGGATGGTGGTTTTGTGTGTGAAGCAGTGATGTATTCTGAAAACCAATGGGGCAGGAACACTTTTTCAAACATTTATGAACCGTTTTATACCCTGGAGTGGTGATGTGTCTGTATAGTCTCTATAACAGCAAACATTATGTGTTGTAAAACTGGCTAGCTGATATACTGTGAAATGCAGGGAAAAAAAGTTTTGAATGCAAGAAGAAGAGTGACTTGTCCGTGATCAGAAATATTACTGTTTTTTACATATTAACAGCATTTTAGGAGGAGGAGGAGGACTCTAAAAACAGCTAGGTTTCTACATACAGATTAGCTTGATGCTTCTCATTAAATTAGTTCCATGCTATTTTTCCAGCATATTAACCTAAATCTTTAGCTTATTATGTAAGTGAACTCATATTCTCTGGTTCTCACCATTTTTCCTTTCGCATGGCATTTTTTGGTGTAATTGTCCTGCCCTGAGAATTATCAAAAGACTTATTTGACTTGAAAAGATCACTCAGCTTACCTTAAAAATATCAAGATTTTCGTGTATCGGGATGGGTGACAGAAACTGCATGGTCAGTGCATGAATGGGAGTGGTATGAAATGACACAAATTTTATCAAAATCACTGGATTTTTTAATGAGAATTGTATGTCAATAAGTACTTCTCAAACTGGTTCTGCTTGTCTCTGAGGACTAGTTATTTGCTAGTTCTCTTTGTAGATGAAGAATAGTATATTATGAGGTCAATCACAGCACATAATTGATGTCCATCATCTGGTAGGAGTGGCCATCGCTGTAGGGTTAATTAACCCAATCTATCTTCCATGCTGACAAGTTCTTAGGGTTTACCCTTTTCATTAATGTATCTTATACTATTTGAGTATCCCTTGTTCATTGTATGCAGATATTGACTGGTCTGGTTTTCCCCCTGTTTTTTTTTAAGGTTTGGGGATGGTTTAGGGTTTTTTGGGGGTATTTTTGTTGGTTTGTTATTTGGGTTTTTTGAGGGGGGTGGAGATTGTTTGGGGTTTTTGGTTGGTTTTGTTGTTTGTTTTAACTTTTAAAGTATCACTAATAAGATATTTAATAGTTAATCACCATTTTTAATAACTGTTATTACTTGTTTGAAACATTTTGGTAGGTGGTGGGTTTGGGACATTATTATTAATTTTTTAACATAAAATTTTATACTAAATCAACATTCTTGTGTTTGTTTTTTAAAAGTCAATTTAAAGAAAAATAATTTTGGCATTTCCAAAGTTTGTTTTGCTATATGAGACATTTTCCTGTGGAAAAATATGGTTGGCTCACAACTGTAATTTTAATTGGGAAAATTGTATGAACAACTTCTGCGATATTCTCTTCTAAATTCAGTGGTAGTTCAAGAGATTCACTTCTCACTCAGAACTTGTTATTCACAGGTGATTCGCCCTTTTAATGTTTTCATGGAAAAAATGTAAATATACAAGTATTTTAAGTAACTGAAAACACACTACCAAGCATTTCTAACTTAATAAACTGTAACTGGAGTTCACCTAAATAAAGTGGCCTACTTATCATCCTCTGTCCCCCTCACCTGGCTTCTCCTGGGATCCTAGGTAGGGAGAGAGCCTATTTTGAAGTTTACAGGAGAATTTTTGAAAGCTCCTATCTTGGGATAAATTGCCTTCCACTGAAGCCTTTCTTTTCCATTGAAACACATCTGAAAAGGAAAATGTCTAAGGTTTGTTGGTTTTTTCTAAGCTCTTGATCCAATATGACATGATAAAATCTGAGGAATATCAGAGATACTGAAATGACAGGTAGCTTAGAAAGTTCGAGGCATTTCAGAAAGCATCAGAAGCTGCAAAAGCTTCGGTGTTTTCAGTTATTCTGCAGAGAAGCAGCTGCAACTAGAGAAGGCAACAAAATGATGCTTTGTTCACAGTTGCATGATATGGAGTAAAAGCACAGAGTATAAGAAATGGGAGAACAGGAAAATCTTTTAGCAGAAGAAAATTTTTTATCTGCTAAATTTTTCCTGGAACAAGCCCTTTGGGAAACAAGCCACTCCTCTGGGATGAGAGTGGTCCCCCCAGTGAGAGACATAGAACGGCCAGGGTTGGAAAGGACCTGGAAGTTCGTCTAGTTCAAACCCCCCACAATGAACAGGGATGCCAAACACTAGATCAGGATGCTCAGTCCCCATCCAATCTGAATTGGAGTGTTTCCAGGCATGGGGCATCAACAGCTTCTCTGGGCAACTTGTTCCAATGCCTCACCTGCCTCACACTAAAGAATTTGTTTCTATATATGATCTAAACTTACCCTCTTTCATATAAAAGCCATTATCCCTTGTCCTGTACAAATCTGCCCCTATAAAAAGTTGCTCTCCCTCCTTTTATGAGCCCCCTTTAAGAACTGGAAGGCCACAAAGGAGGTCTCCCCACAACCTTCTCTTCTACAGGCTGAACAACCTTAACTATCTCAGCCTGTCTCCGTAGAAGAGGTTCTCCAGCCCTTTGGTCATTTCTGTGGCCTACTCTGAACCTGCTCCAACAGGCCCATGTCTTTCTTGTGCTGAGGACCCCAGAGCTGGACGTGGTGCTTCTTCAGGTGATAGGTAGTGCTAGGGCTGAGCAGAATCACCTCCCTTGTCCTGCTGGCCATGCTGCTTTTGATGCAGCTCAGGATGTGCTTCCCAGTTAGATCATTCTGAAGAAAAGGGCTCTTTCTATCTTCAACTGTGTCTTTCTATCTTCAACCGTGTCTTTCTATTATTGCCACTTTTTCTCCCATTGTAGCAAGATCACAAAACTGTTCCAGAATGTGCCCATGTTTTCTTGCTGATTTTCACATACAGTGCATACCTCCCTCTGCTAAGTAGCCGTATGTAATGTTGCTTTCAGAAACAACTGGCAACGTTTTCAGTCTCTCCTTTCAATCACCTTAAAACATGGTATTATGCCTATAGACAGAGAAATAGCAAGTGAGAAAAGCAGCTTAAGGGGCTTTTATGTCCTGAGTAAAAATTAAAATAAGGGTATCTATTAAAAAATTCTGGTCTGAAATAGATTGCTTAGAAGATATTTTACACAGTAGTGGTGTTCTGTTAATCTATGGCTCACTGATGCCTGCCAACTGCCAAATAACTCCTGATATCCTGTAAGTTGATAAATAATTTACTTGCTGTTAATAGATCTAAAATCTGATGTTCCTGTTGTAGAAATATATAGTGCCAAGTCCTCCAGACTTAGTAATGAAAAAGCCAAAGAAGTCATGTTGAGTTACAGTGCTTTATGTTTACTCAGAGTGTCCTTGGACTATCCGTCATAAGCACTTGATTCTCAGTCAATACTCTAAATCTGAATTAAACAGTCACTTAATATTTACACTTTTCTTTTAAATAACATTTTTTTCCCAAATAATTCCCAACATTGTCTAATCATACTGTTGCAAAAGATATTTGAAATGCCATGCTTATTACAGTATGTAATAAACAGGAAACAGACACAATGATCCTTATGGGTCCCTTCCAGCTCAAGATATTTTACGATTATATGACTGAGGAAGAAAGCACCTGGCTTGAACCTTTGACTACATTTCCACTTGTAACTGCTACTATTTACCTATCTGAAGATGCACTATTAGCACAAAGAAACAACATCCAATATAACCGCATTTTCATTCTTCCACCCTCTGTTCCCACAGTGTATTGGTTTGGTTTGGGGCTGAAATGCTTTATGCTCTAAATTAGTTTAGTCAAGTAAAGAGTCAGCCACAGTCTTCCTTCAAAGAAGGCAGACTGGAACCAATTTGTCAAAAGAGCAAAATTAGGAATATGTTTATCTAGGTTGTAGGTATATCTAAAAACAATAGAACAGCTGTGCTGAAGTAGGATTTTGTTAAAGAAAAGGGATTTTTCTGCAGCTCCTGTTCCAGCCTCCTTCCTATTTACAGAAAGGTACATTTTTTCTGGACATGTGAAACACGAATTTGTATAGACTTTGTTCAACACTAATATAACACAAGTTGATTGTACAGCTTTAAACTGAGACAGTGACTAGCAGCAGGAAAGGATTTAACCATTTTTATTACACAATTATTAACACAATTTTAACACAAGCAGATAAAGATGAGCAGTAAGAAGGTAAAATATTATGATTATTTTCTTCATCAATATTATAGAAATGCAATAAAAAAAGAATTTGTAAAGGAGATCAAATAACTTCACACTCAACACCTAATTAGCTTATGTTGAATTTGATTACCCAGGTTCACCAGACTCTAGAATTAGGTTGCTAATGTATAATTACATACTGTTTGTGGGAGTTAAAAAGAAATTAATATAACTTACACACACCTATAATCTACTGCTAGAAAAGTCAGGAGTGCACAACAAACACAAAAAATATGGTGTAATGAACTGAAAAAATTACTATCTTTTAGCCCAGGTTTACTGCTTAAATCATAGATTTTTGCTTTTTTCCTCTAGCCACATTCCAATTTACTTTGTTATTCCTTCTATAACCCCAACCGACTTTATTTTCAAAATTGCTTTTATCTGTCATGCCATGTAAAATGGGCTTTAGAAGTCTAAACAAAATAATGCCAACTACCTCCCTTTCTCACTTTATTTTCCCCAGAAAAGTCAAATATATTTGTTAAATTAGAGCTGCTGTCCCTGAATTCTTACTGATCTGGAATATAATGAAGTTTCCTCCCTCAAAATAACTTCCTTAATGTACAAACTACACTTCAGTTAGCTTCAAAGGATCATTCCTACAAAAGGAAGGGATGTTTTCAATTACTGAATATACATAAATTTATTTCAGAAATAACTAACTTGTACAGATCTAGAGCACAATAAATAGTAGACCAATTCTCATTGTCTCTTCTCTTAATGCCTCTTGAGATTTCTGGTTTTGCACATGTATTTGCTCTACAAAGAACATTCAAATTAAAAATCAATCACAATATTGCAATTATGAAGTGTCATAATTAAATTATAAATGAAAGAAAAGCAAATCTGAGGGGAAAAGTTAAGGATACAAGTAAAGAATAATGGCCATCTCAGTCAGAATACCTTTTCTGTATTCTTCTGTTAGAGAGTTTGGACAATGATAACATTTTTGAAATCATCATGGTGAAGCTCTCCATCCACAAATCCAAAGATAAAGTGTATTTGCAGAATTAGAAGTCAATTCTCCTTGAATATGTCATCACTAGGTCAAGAGTTTTCATTTTAAGTGTACTCAATTTTGTAGGACTTTACAGTAACTTTTTATACACTATTTAAATAACTCAATGCATTTCAAGACAAAGAAAATCTTAAGCTCCTGATGATCTTGTCTTTAAACAGGTAAGTTGGTAGAAATTAGAAATCTCAAGTTCAGATAAATGCAGCTATTTCTGTCCATTCACAAGGAAGTGTCATCTCTAGAATTTGAAATTTAAACAGTAAAAACACTGTAAGATCGGGAGTCGCTACCTTTTCAGTAACAAAAGGATTTAAACATCCATTTAGAGAATGACAAAACTATTTTCATGATATTTCTTTTGTACTATCTTTACAAAATACTGACATAGTAGAATTGAAGCCATATGGTGTTAACTACTTGGTTGGGGTGGAGGGATGTTTAGAAACAAAACTGTCAGAGACAGAAGGGCTACAGAAACTGAAAGAAGAATATGTCACTGTCTACTTCAGAATGGCTGCAATTTCCACTGCAATCAATGTTTTTGCAGGTTTTTCTTATACTCATGCCCAAGTAAATATTCTCATTCTGTTGTGTAAGTCTCAACATGAGCATCTTGCTCCTCAGGATTCCCTCATGAGGAACATACAGAGGGCATGTAGCCACAGCCAGACCAAGTCAGCTAAGCCACCAAATCATATTAACCTACCAGTGCACTCCCGAGTCTCACTGAAGCTGCACCACACAAGCATTTCGAGTTTGGCTGGACATACTTTCAATCCTCCTTTCATTGATGCAGGTTGTGACGTGTTGGGTTTGTAGATGGTGAGACACCCTAATAAATATGCAATAGGTATCTAATGGCTTCTGCTCTTGAGTGCAGGAAATCTCAAAACATGCTTCTAGTTTGTGTTCTGGACTGTTGGATTTTTTCTCTTTTTTTATTTTTTTGGTCATCTTCTGAAGGACTTTTAATGTCACCATAGTCTAATGAGATTTGGAATTATATTAAGAGGAAGTTCCAATGTTATTACATCCCACAGAAAGAAATTCTAGTTCTGAGAATCATCTTTATTACTAGCACAATTCTTAAGATGAATGTTTTAAAGTTTAATTACCATCAGAGGAGTTGCTATATATTCCTGTCTTTCTCTGGAAAGATTTCTTCTAACTTCCTAATTATAGTGAGGAATTTGCTTAAGCTGTACCAGAAACCTAAATAACTTCTTAATTTTTAACAGCCATTTATATGACATAAGCCACTTCTATACAGAAGACATAATGTACTGCCTAGCCTTCTTTTCAAATTACACTGTTAAGGACATATACCTCCATATACCTCCTCACCATATATGGGGAGACAGACTCACATACCTTGCATAAATACTTTTATTAAAAAGCTCTTCGTTAGTTCTTTCAAAAAACTGTTCACGAGATAGGAGGAAATTTCAACTTTTTACTCGCTGGTCCTAAGGCACTGAGAAAGGAAAGGCCCCTACGTATTTTATTAAAATTTTAAACACATGCCAAGTTTATTTGTGCCTAAGTGAGAATTCTAGAGTTTATTTTTCATAAGTATACTCTCCAAAAAAAAAAGAAAAAGAAAAACAAAACACATGCAAAGAACAGAGAAAACCCAAACCGAACTTTGGCATACTTCTTGAGATACTTTATTCCCCCAAAGTCCAAGATGGGCTTGGTTTTTATGAGGCTTGAAGTATATGTAAGGTATCAAAGCTCCAAACAGGAGATTAGAACAGTGGGTTGTTTCCATGGATGTCTGTATTACTGTTGGCAGAACATGTGACGCCACAAAAGAGAAAAAAAGCCAAATTAACCTCTGATTCATAATCCTACAAGACCCTTGCCTCAAACTCTACATTCAAACTATTTGTTTACTACCTAAGCATTTTCTAGGTAATCAGAAGCTATGGGGAAGGGAGAATTAAAATATTTATTACATATTTGTGAAAGAAATTTAATATTATTTTAGGCTAAAATAATTAAAAGTTGTTTAAATTTATAAAGTGTCATACAGAGACCCAAAGAACCTAAGTCTGACCAGGGAAAATAAAAATTTGAAAGTTTAACATGCTTTTCAAAGTTTGCAATGGATATGTCAATTGACACTATACCGTGCCATAAATTAAGTCCCTCCTGGTGGGAAAGAATTTACTGAAAGTCCTTGCAAGGAGTTTCAAAGATAAGCTGAAACTTTTCCTTGAGTTTCAATGCTTCCAGATAGTTGTTTATTAAGTCTTATCAGAGGAACAGAACCACTAGCGTGATCCAGGTACAGCATAGAAGGAAGAAAAGTAGGAGTAAAGACAACTATCAAGATTTACACAGCCTTTTAAAAATATTTTAACCAATAGTTACTAAAAATGTAAATTATTTTCACTTTCCTACCAATTATTCAGTAACACGACTAGGAACCGCGGAATTCTCTATCCAATCATTCCAAACTACTTTTACTGCAGAATATGGAGTAGTAGAAGAAGGAGAAGAAGGTTTAGAGAACAACAATCCTCCATTTTGATATTTTTTACTCTTATCTATGTACTACAAAGAGAAGCCCAAAACCTCTAAATTTTTCACCCTGTGACAATCTTACATAGTAGTCTATCACCCAATTCACACCACTGTATTTTCTAGTTGTTGTCTGACTGTTGGTAATTTTTTCCAAGGTTTGAAGCTAAAACAGTGTTGTTCAGGGGGTAAGAGCCCTTAAAAACAGGCAGAGAAATATTCTCGGCGCTCTGGGTTCCTACAGTCAATCATGGATCCTCTGTTCTGTGTTTTGAGAAGCTTCAGCACATAACCTAAGCAGAAATTTGGGTTTTAATAAAAGATTTTTTTTTATGTTCTTGTAGTAAAAGTGATAATGCTTATCATTGATATTGATTCCAGATAAGAAGTTGATCAGGATGAGAATGTGTAGCTAATTTACACTTTTGAGTTTGACTGTTACTCTATTTCTTCAAATAAAAAAATGCTATTCTTGTAAAACCAGTTGTTGTTTATTTATTAAAAGGAAAACACCACAGCTTAATCCACTTCAGTACAAGTACTCCAATCTTTCATATGGCAAGGTTAAAATAGACACATATGAGTACCTTACTTTATTTCCATTTCCATTGTTTAACTTGATTAATTTCAGTGGCATTTGTTTGGGTCCGGTGTGTTCAAATTCAGATCTTAGTAACCTGGTTTGACCCCTGGAGTTGGGACCTCTCCAAGCCAAGCTAGTGACTTCACTGTAAGATATTTGCAGGAAATGCTGCTGGTACTTGAATCTTGGTAGAATTATATACAGAGGAATAATCCTTCCAGCTCTTAGGCTGGCAGATGGTACTTTCACAAGCATTTAATTCACCTCTTAATTTAAGGTTACCAGGTCTTTTTGTTCAGAATGCAACATCTCTTGTTACCAAGGCCAGCACACACTGAGGATAGAATGTAGTTTTATAAAAGAAAAGGAGTAAATACAATGCAAGGAAACACACCTTACCTAGAATTTGGAAAAAAATTGTCTTTTTCTTACCTTTTTAAAAATTCCATTACTATTCTATTCTCCTTAAAAAAGCTGAGAGAATTGTTAACAGCAAATACACTCACTTTTGTATGACCACCATCCTCTCACATCTATGCAAGAAGTACAGACTAACCAAAACCAAATACAGATACAATCCACAGTATTAAGTACTGCAAAACTCTGCATACATCTGTAAATAAATAGTTTGTTATCTGTATCTTATTTAGTTTACACAACATCACTTCTGTCCTAAATTGCATCGAGTCGTCATCATAATTGTTCATTTTGCCTTCTATTTTTTCACTTTGGGTTTTTGAGAACCCCACATATTCCAGCTACTTACTGTGTGCGCACATATAAAATTGTATTATGGAATGAAAAAGGCATTTCTCTGCAATGTGGTTATTCATGTAAAGTATCTAATTTTAAGAGAAAATTTTCTTTTATCTTTAACTCAATTTATCTGCAGAAATGCATTTGAGTAGTTAATGCTTTGGAATAGTCCTTTATTGTAAACATTTCCTCTGAAAAAGGGACCATACTTTTCTGCTTCATGTGATCTGTGTTTTTAGGAAAATAGGTTCTGCAGAGGAAAAAGATATCTTCTTTACACAGGAAAGAGATGGAGAAAGCTATTTTAAGATGGCTGACTTCAGCCTGAAAACTACTTAAGAGAATCTAACTGGAGACCAAGAAGTGAGAATGATGCCTTTGTACATGAGTCAGCTCTGAGTCTGAAGATCTTAGAATCACAGAATGGTTTGGGCTGGAAGGGACATTTACAGTCATCTAGTCCAAACCCCAAGATAACAATAATCCTCAGAATCGGTTGAAACTTCATGATCACTCTCTTGAAATATCCAGTCATCCATTTCTCTGAAATATCCATTAGGTCTTGGGAGAATGACAATACTAAGGTTATGTGCTCTGAAGCAAGAAAAGCTCTGTGTCACTTGTAACTCGTCACTTGTAAAAGAAATCTTAAAGAGAACCACAGTGGACCAGTGTGAGATTTACATATTAGACGTTACTGCTTGCACTTTGATTAGCTTTAATT
Source organism: Corvus brachyrhynchos (assembly GCF_000691975.1). NCBI lineage: Eukaryota > Metazoa > Chordata > Aves > Passeriformes > Corvidae > Corvus > Corvus brachyrhynchos. The sequence continues at coordinate 6,440,560 of NW_008237229.1, read as the reverse complement.
TTTAGACACCCCTCATGAGTCTCAAAATTAATGATTAGATATGTAACAATGTGTGATGATTGGGGGAAATTTCTAAGGATTAGTTAGATATAAGGATATAACTAATTTTCTAAGTAAGAAAGAATTCCAGCTTCCAATTTCTATTCCAAACCACTGGAGTGTTTCATTTTTTGAAATGTTACAATTACAGTGAGGGATGCCTTTACTACTCTGAGCAGGGCTTGAATTTAGGTATGAATTATTCAACTAATTTTTCCTTGTGTTCCATGGTTTTTTCATCATGCATGTGGAACTGGCCAGCTCCAAAGGAGGACTAGAGATTTCAGTGCAATCCATGGATAAACTGGCTTATATGGAGTGAAATATGCTTCTGCCTTCAGTAAATTTGACAAATTTGACAAATTTTCTGAAAGAGAAAGGTAAGTTTAATAGGTTTTGACCTAGAAAAGGCTTATTGACATGTGTCCTCTTTGGAAACCTTATTTTAATGGCATAAAAAGCTCTAAAAAATTCTGAAATTCAGTTTCATTCCAAGAGAAAATTTCAAGTGATTGTATAAAAAGGTTTGTTTAACATTTGTATAAATTGTCTATACCCATATGAATCAACATTCTTTCTGACAACACAAAAAATGCGAACTACTGAAGGAGTGATGATTCAGTGCATAATCAGCTTTCAGAAGACTCTCTTTCTAGACTTCTGCATGACCCAAACATATTTGTTATGTTTTTCTGTTTGTTGGGTTTTTTTCAACACAGCCTCTTCCCTTCAACATTCAGTATATTCTGGATTCTAAAATACTGGAGAATCTGAAAGAGTGAGATTTTCATGTTCTGTCCACTTGAAAGGTACTGAAAAATTTGGAAGAAATTTTGCTTTGTGGAGGATCTGAAGGTAAATATTGTCACCTACAACAATTTGTTTAAAAAGCCTAATGTTGTGGTTTTCTGCACAAAACTTGATCTTCATTATCTTAAAACTCAAACACAAATATCAGTATCATGCTATGGAATTTTATCCCACTGATAAGGTAGTTAAGCCTCCTTAATACACCACTGGAGTTTGTCATGAAGTTTCCAGCAGTTGCAAATCTATCATAATTATCTGCCTAATGACTTTTTTCTGCATAGGAGCATGGATCTCCCAAAAGAGGATTTAATCTATTAGCTGTGTGGACCATTAGCTGTATCCAGATTCAGGGAACCACGAAGATGAATTTTATCCTGTGTCACAGGCTGCTTGTAAGACAGACATAGAAATGCTCCACTGTGGTTAGATATATAGTGCATTATAAATGGGATGAGAAACAGTAAAGTTATAAGACTACAACAGATGAATCAATGAAAAAAAATCAAGAAATCTTCCAGGGTTTCTTCAAGTATTTTTTATTTTCCATTGCATAGGATGGATGGCCTTTTTACTATAAAAAAGTGTAGAAATGCTGAAAACCAGTGCACTCCCAGAAACTCTTAACTAAAAAATTATATGCAAATATTCTTCTGCTCCAAACACCAAGGCTAACTTTGCAACCCCAGTGAACTATATTTTTCCCAGTAGTCTTGTTCTATTTGTAGGATGATGCAGTGAAAAGAGATTAGAGAACATGTTGCTTTTACTGAAGAACAGTATGTGTGAGCACACATGGGAAGGGGGGATCTATTTCATTCAGGGTCAGTTGCAGAGTGTGACAATTCAGTCCTCATGGTTTAAGGTTTGTAGTGGTGCCAGCTATAGGATGGATGGAAGGATGGATGGGTGGATGAATATAAGCTATGGCCCAAGGACCCCAGTGAGCTCTAAAATATATCAAGGAGTGTATGAACAAAGTCAAGCTTGAGCAGCCCAGCTCCACTCAGTCAGCTTTTTAGCTTTTTTCAGTCTACTGGGTTGCTTGATGTTCGGCATGTGGTGAACTGATGAACTGAATTTGAACATAGGCCATATTCTTTTCATCTTTGCATGCCTTTTGATACAAGCCTGTTGCTCCTCTTCAGGAAGCCTGCTTCTTGCACACCGACACTGCAGTTATCCAGTTTACATTTTATGTTGATTGCTTAGGAAAATATTGATTGAAGATGTCATCATGAGTCAGAAAGACTTTGTTTAGGCTTCTGGTAGAACTGGAATTCAACTGTGTGTTTCTAAGCTTACTTTTATAAAATGAGAGCATAACAATATAATTTACCTTCCTTTTTTTTTTCCTCTGAGAAGCCATGGGAAACTAGCAAAGAACATTTATGGCATTCTGAGGTCATTCACCTGATTATACCTGGGGAAAATCTATAAAAGCAGGATGATGCAAACTGTCAGAATGAAGCAGTTGGAGAGGAGAGATGACTGGCAGCAATTGTGTTTCAGGTGGAAACAGTGCAAAAATGGACACAATATTTTCATATTTGAAAATCAATGTTCATTCGCATGAATTTCCATATAATTCTAGCCCATATGTGGGGAAAAGAATTATGGGGAGGAAATAGAGGAGTTTTTCTTCAGCCCAAATATCACTGGGAAGTAATATTTACATGTCATTTATAGCATTTACTGTTTGTTCTTAAGTAAGTTACACAAAGCACAAAGACATCAACTCTACTGTGATTATTCGAGTGAGTTCAAGATCAAGAATTATTTCCTTAAAAAGATTGACAGAGATACATTACTTTGGGTTATTCTGATGTTTCAGTTTGCTTTTGGACAGTTTAAAGTGATAGGAATCAATTACTTACATATTGCTTTTTGGGACACATAGTTTGTTGAGTTCTTGTTTCCTCAAGATTGCTCTTAAGAGGTGAAATCCCTGACTCCCAGCTGTGACTCACCAGATGGCAGTACCATCTTCCAGTGCCCAGCACAGGCAGCTGACTTTGCTCTGACTAGTGTGTTTCTAGGCCTAACTACTAGTGTGCAGCCAAGTCCTTAAAAACTAGTAACTAGACTGTGTGGATGTGAAGCAGATTTTTATATAAGCATGGGCTTAAACTTGGCCTGGACATAGTTTTGGTGTAACCTTAAATTCAATGTTAAGTCCTATATATTGTAAACTATAAAATATCAAGACGTGTTCCAGTTTAGCCAAATTTAGAAATATATCCTCTGAGAGAAGGCAGGCTACAACAACCCTTCCCCCACCAGGTTTGGGAAAAAATAAGTTTTCCTAGAAGGAAAGTGAAAGAGATAAAAACTATTTATTTAACAAACACACAGGAAAAGGATAATGATGCTAAATGATAAAACCTCCTGCTCTGCTGAGAGAAACCTGGGGGAAAATTCAGAGTACTTTCATAGATCTCCGTCCTTGGAGCTGGGACAGGGTGGTGGGCCCACCTCCAGGGCCAAGGCCTTGGTGGAAAGTCCTCCCAATGTATTCTGATGATGAAACAGTCCAGCAGAGAGAAAAGGGAAAAAAATGAAGTCCCAGGAAAACATAAGTTCAACTCTCTGGAGGAAAAGGAGCTGAGGAAAAAAAAAACTGCTGAAAGCTGCCTGGAAAGAAAAGCAAGCCGGGTGCCTTCCCTCCCCTCTTGCTCTCCTGCTGCAGCTGGGAAAAAAAAAAAAAAAAGTCTCTATCTCTGCGTGACCTTGAACAAGCTGCAAACTGCTTTGAAAAAGTTTTCCTCAGTTTTTCCTCCCCCCTCTCAGGCTCAGTTTAAAGGCATAGAAAGGCACAAAAATTGATTTTAGGGCATAGGGCAGAGATATGGGATACACATCATAAAGTCACCCCAAGACAACACGTTAGGAAACAGAAAAAAAGAAAGCCTAGGAGAGAAAAGAATTATTTAAATATCTATTCTGTATGTACAGACAGTGCATAGAGAGACACTCCCTTAGATAAGTACATCATTATCGGTTCTCTTCCATAAGAAACCCTGCCCATTGTCATAGAATCATAGGATCACAGAATGGTTTGGATTGGATGGGACTTCAAAGACCACCTAATTCCAGGCCCCCTTCCATAGACAGGGACACCTTTCACTACACTGGTGTACTCAGAGCTCTGCCCAACCTGGCCTTGAACACTTTCACAGGGATGGGGTATCCACAGCTTCTCTGGGTAACCTGCTCCAGTGCCTCATCACCCTCACAGTAAAGAATTTCTTCCTTATATCTAACCTAAACCTGCCCTTTTTCAGCTTAAATTCTTTGCCCCTATCCCCTTTTGGTGAAAAGTTCTACACAGATAAAAGCACTGTAGCTTAAAAAGATAAGTAGCTTAAACACATCTGTCATTGGCACATGCAGTGTTTAATCAGAGCTGTAAAATTTATCGCAGAATTTTTCTTGGTCTTGAGAAGGGACAGTTACAGAGATGCCAGATGCCTGGTGGCCATTGCAAATCTCACCGGCAGAATCTGTTTCTGCCTTTTAACAGAACAGAACTGACACTGAAACCTGCGTCCGTGGCACAACAGTCTCTACAGAGCTGCACTAAAATCCTTTGTGTCACCACAATGACAAAACACAATAAAGTAATAATGATACTGGTTCGAGAGAATCACAAGCACAAAGTCATGAAAAGAAATTCTATGAAGTGCTTTTGGTATCTTTTGCCCCCTGTGCTGTGGCTCCATGCCTACAAAGGTTTATGTACATAAAGAGCAAAGCACAGTGGGACTCTCACATGCCTCGAGTAAAATACAGGCTAAGTCCTTGTAGGCCTGAGACTTTCAGTTCAGGCTTTCTGCACATTAACTTCTCTAATATATATATATAGTGTATATTATATATATATATATAAAAATTGCTATGTAAAGGAATTATTTGCAATGTGACTTTTAATTTATTTTTACAACACATATTATTCTTTACATTTGGCAAAGGTGTATCAGAACTCTGGTTCATCATTTATTTTAAATTGGATTTAGTGTCATTCAGTCTGATGCAATGAAAAAGCTTCAGATGTGAAATCCCTTGTGAAGGCCTCAGTATTAGAATTGGAAATACTATGTCTGCCTTAAAGTCCCTAAAGTAAATGTCTGAAATTTAGTACATTTTCATTCTATACTGAGTATTTCAACTATTCCCTGGAAGGAAGAATACAAGGTGATGGGAATGACTGCTTTGGTGTCATCTCTTTTTGTCTGTGACTTCAAGGCACCACTATTTTTCTATGCAGTCACATGCAATAGAGCATATTGGGTGTTCAGTGTTTGGGACAGGTGTGAGTCAGGCCATATGAGGGTTTACAGTGAAAGATTACCTGTGCCTACTACCCTGAGAGTTCCACCTAAATCAAATGATGTGATCAGAGGTTTACGAGGTTTCCCAGAGGTATGGTACAAACATATGTAAAGATCCTTCAAAATAGTTCAGCAACTTACTTTGCATAAACATGTCTCTCACCTGCTGCAATACTTCCTAGGAGAACAAGGTATGTCTAAACAGTAACATATGCCCAAAGTTCAGCTCAGCACAGAAAATTAATTTTCAATTCTTCCAATGAAGCTGTTAAAAGGAAAACTGATAACTATCCCAGATACTCTTTCTCATGCCCTCCCTAGGCCCCTGGGCTTGGCTCTCAAGATCTTTGACTTTGAATATGTCAGCTTTGTCTCAGTGGCTTCCCCTCTCTGTTCCCTTGAGAATTTAAGACATTAACTGGATTCTGGCTTTGAGTTCCTGATTGTAAAGAGAGACAAATACTGGTGTTCTCAGATGCCCTTATCCAGCCCAAATGAGCTTTCCTTCAGAGCAGATTGTGCAAGTGTTGAACAGATCTCCTTTTCTACTTGCTTTGGGGAGGAGTAAAAGAAGGAGTGATGTCACTAGTGTTTTCAGGGACACCTGAGGTGAATGGGATCAGTCATACCTCATAATGCAATTGTTTAAAAGTACTGGAGAGCTGCCATTGCATGCATTGCCCTGGTTTGTGAGGCTATCACTGCAGTTGTAGCAGCTAAAACCTTCTTTTTGATAAAAGCCTTAGATTTTGGAAGAGAAGAACTTAATGCCGTACTGATGCACGGTGACGGGATCTGCACTGGCTATACGTTTCTGGGCCCTTTCAAAGGAGACAAAGATTGCTATTCAGAACTCTCTCAAATGAGGCAAGAACAGAAGTCTCCACAGACTAAACGCTAAAGTGGTGTGAAATTTTGTCATAAATGGTAGAGCTGAAACCTGCAGCAGTAGAGAGCTGAGACTGAAGTGAGGTGTCTGGAACTCAGATCAAGGATGTGACCTCCTTAGATGGATGTAAATCTTCCTGCATCCTAGACAACATTTCAACAGCCAAGGACTACTTGGGATTTTCTCTACACCCACCTTAGATGAAACACCACTTTTGTAAGTTGGGATCAGATTTTAGGTGTTCTTTGGTTGAGGAATTCCAGTGTTTCCCATTTCAAATAAAAGAAGTTCTATAGACAGATCCACAGACAGATCCACAACAAAAGTATACGACAAAAAATCTCAGCAATATATTAGTCTAATGAGCTCTGATGGAGGGAAAGTGAAAAAAACTAACACAAATAAAACCTAGAAGAAATACACGAGTGACTTAACAACAACCAGAGATCTTCTTCATTAGTTTCACTGAAGGAAACTAAGACTCAAATCTTTTGGGTCTCTCAAATGTCATCAGAGTTCTCAGCAGCCATGTGCTGAGTTGGAATTAGCATATAAAAGTGACCAAATACATCTGTTTCAACTCTCTAAAGCTAGAGTCTCTTGGTTGCAACACAGATATATTTATTTCAGAAGAAAAATTAATTTTAAAAGGACTGAACTTGACTGTTTTTTCTCCCTATCAGGATGATTACAACTCTGTATAGTGGCTAAGATTTCTATAGCAAGTAGATTTTTTTGTATTCCTGCTTTGTGATTGTGTAACTTGGAACAATGTACAGAAGCCTGTTTGCAGAGCAGTTGCTTTCTCAAAATAAAAGGATGAGTCTTTAAAGCAGAATAAAAAAAAGAAGCAATAAAAAATATATGAATGATAGTCATAGATTTCCTTCCATGTATGTCATTAATGAGACTGACTTCTACAGTATTGCTTTCAAACCTGATTTGAATTCTGAAATGCTAAACTCAGAACTAACTAAATGAAATCATTAATAATGTGATCTTCTATCTGTGCCATGTATTTTTATTTTTTTGGATTGTTTCCAGAAATGTCAAAGCCTTCTCTGCTAATACAATTTATCATGCATCATTAAAAACACGTGATTCAGTATAACTTTGTTTTCCAATTAGAACTGGAGGGCCTTCTTTGAAATCTAGTTGAATGAACTAGTGAAGCAATGAACTAAGTAAAGCAGTTGAAGGCTGTGGCATTTCTTTGTTGTATTTCAAAGTCCTGTTTCAAGATTTTCTCTTCTGAAAATAAACAGTCTGCATCCCTTGAATTTCACATTTGTGTGACATTGTGTAGCAACATCTCACCCGCAGCAAGAAAATCAATACAAAAATATAGTTTAGCACCATCAGTTCTTCCCAACTCTCACACATTACTAACACATAGTATCTCTATGTACCTAATATATACACCTACTCCATCTAATACATACATATATATATATATATAAAATGAGATAGCTAATATCTTAGATACTGTAAGATAGGTAGATAGATACAGATATCTATTATCTAACATATATTAACTTCTTTGAAGCTTATATATGTTGGCTATGAGCCCTAAGGGATCTCCTCTAATTAAACTTGTGACCGTGCCGTGTTTATAGCAATGTTTTCATTAAAAATTTCATGTAAACTCTTCAGTCTCTGAACTCAGCTGGGAAGCTCAGAAAGGGGATATTGGGTGGCCATATACATTTTTGCAGGTGAAAGAGAATAAATAAAGTCTTTAATTCTGTTAGCTAGGAGCTACTTTTTTTTAAAATATGGGGGTTTTATTTACCCACACTCAAGTTGTGAGTTTTTATGAATTAAAAGTGTCCAAAACCAAGACACACAAGCAATGCTGAGTGCTACATATAAAAGAAAATGTAATTATTTGTGCTTGGCAAGCCGCATGCCTGGCTGTTGTTGTGGTAAACATTTCTCACAAATGTCTTTTCTATTTTAGACAAAAAATGTGCAGTCTTTGGAAGGCACACTGGGTTGCTGTCGTCATTTATCTACTTAAAAGCTCTGTGAAGAAGGAATCCAGAGAATAGCAGAGCTGCTCCACATCACTGTAAATTGTTTGTTCTGAGGATGCACCAAACCTTGAAAACTGGGGGTAAGTGTTGAACCTGAAGAACACATTGGTGACTGATGCACATTGTCTGAATATTTCTGACTGGTATATATTTAGGAAAAAAATGCTGTTTGCACCATTTTTTGTTTAATGATATGACATCTCCATCTAGAAATTTTCCCAAGCAGACCTAAATGACTTGAAAATGTTTTGGTCACAGAGGCTGATGACAGAGTCAGAACATGACGTTAGGGTTGTTCTGATATTTTTATATGAACCAAATGTTCTTGAGAAATTACACTTACTTCTTTCAATGTGTAAAATCTTACGCAGATATTCCTGAAATTCTATCAGACATGATGTTCTTTATGAGAATGGGTAAAATTCATCTATAGTCCTTCCCCACCTTCCAATGAAGGGAAAACCTTTGCACTTGAGAACTGTCACCTGTTAAAAATTTATGGTGAATTTTCTTATGCAGGGAAAAAATCTAACTGCCTTTGTTGATGTGTGAGACACTAAGACTCAGGGACTAGAAATTAAGTTTAAGTGTCTCTGTGAATGAATTCTAATTTATTATGTAATTTTTCCCTATATTTCTTATACTTGAGGATGTCGTGCATATTATCAACAGAGAGTTATATATTCCTGGCCATAGCTGGCAGCTATAAGGTAATAAGCCCTGAAGTCCTGATAGAATAGAGAACACTGATTTGAATTTACAAAACGTTCTTTTAGGCATGATGATGGTTGAATGTAACACAAGGATTTCTCTCACAGAGGGTAGGTATACTTCAGATGGTTTACCAACGACTTACGGTTAATAGGGAGGTCATCACTGGGTAGGTACAGAACACTGCACTTTCTCTACCATCAGATTATATTTCAAAGGTGTGCTTGTAAGAAAAAATAATCAGATGTGTTAAATCCCATTTGTTACAATTTACAGTAAAATTGTTTTTTGAAGGCCAAGTAATCCATGAAGACAAAGTTCAGCCATTTAAATAGTAACCTATTTAATAAATGAGGACTCAGAAATAGGCACCTTGGCTGATCATGGAAGTGTTTTTGTGTCCCTGCTACAAACATGTTCTAATATTACAGGTAGACAAAAGAATGTTTCACATGAAATGAACATTTCTTCTTTCTCTGTTTTTGTATATGTAACAATGATATAATACATGCAAATGTCTGTGAAATAATTTCAGGAAAAGACATACAGCATTTTCTTTTGGAAAGGAGTGTCTTATTTTGTTTGGGATTATTGTAAATAATGTATGGAAACACTTGGGAGCTACTGATCAAAATATCTTTCTGTTGATAACTTGATTTAGTAGATAAGACAAAAAGCTTTTCCCCTTGAAGCTGCTGAATTAAATGAGTTCAAGGTGAGGGCTAGCTTAGTAAAGGTTCCAAAGAAAAGAGCAGTTTTATTTCTTGTGTAAGTTCCACACCATCAAGTTCAACACGTCCCTGGTAGAAATGTTTGTATTCTTGGAAAAGTGATGAAAAAGGACATGAGCTTGATTACTCACTATTCTTTTCCAACTACAACCAATTTTTTGAACTCAAGAAAGAGAACTTTACCAATAACTTACCTGCTAATTTACTTTAGAAGCTACACTTTCTGAAGTCATTCCATAACTGAGGTGCATTTTCCCACATTAATAATTTCAAATTCTGTATTTTCAGCCTTCCAACTCACAAAAAAGAAAAAAAAAAAAAAAGAAAGAAAAAAAAAGATGCTTAAGTAATTCCACCAGCTACCTAGCTGCAGTTTTATTCCATTAAGGACAATATTTAATTAGAAGTAATGTACAGAACTGTTTTCTAATAAACACTGTAAATGTCATATAATTAGAAATTTTATTAGAAGTAAATATTCTATTGTTATTCCCCCTCCCTCCATATGTGCTGCACTGATTTTTACTTATAAGCCTTTTACTAGTTGCCTAAGAAGAGAGTTTCTGTACATGTGGGATTAATTTCTTGTATTAAAAAAGGCAAGATTTAATCTTTTTTTTCCTGTGGGTGCACATTGGATTTAATGGCTTTTCAGTTCCCTTTAGTTCTTATGCTCATCTTCCTTGAAAGCTGCAGGCAGAACTGATAACATGCCATCATTCCCTCAACACTGGGCCTTATATTCTAACTCATATAGAAAAAGGTACAAATCCTTTGGCTCTGCTTTCATTCCTTGTTTATACAACACAGTCATAATGAGTAGTGTGATCTAAAGAGAAATAATAGCAGCTCCCTAGTGTACCAGACACATGTAAGATTGAGTGCTGATATCTTCTGAAGGAATTTCTGTGGTCCTTTTCACCGTCTTGCAGAATAGGTGCTGCCTTACAGCCATAGACTTGTTCCTGCTCTGATTTCTGATAATTTCAATGCACTACACTTTTCAGCTTTCTACTCTCATCCCTCCGTGCTTGAACTCAGAAAAAAGACCATTAAACATGAGTATTTCAGGCGTAGCATAAATTTCTCATTTGAAATAAGGAGCTATAGGTTAGGAATTCCCTGCACACTGCTTAGCTGTAATTTCAGGGCATGATTAATTTCTCGGTGCAAATCACCAGGCAGACACCCTCAGGGGTTCCTTGCTTCTGCTTAAAGCAGAAGATGGAAACAGAGAAGTGCTCATTCATATAAGAGATTGTAATTTTACTGTTGACATACATTGCAAATTTTCTCTGTATCAGGATCTACCGCTTAGATGTATACACAGTTTCCTGATAAATTTCTTTCAGATGCTGAAGTCTAAGTTTCAGAATCTCTAGGAAAACGCCATATGCAATGAGAAACCCAGTTTGCAATGGAGAGAAATGCATCAAAATGCAACGGTGTTTCTCAAAACTTCGTTGCCAGTGCTCTGCCTTACCCTCTCCCGCATTGCTGATGACGTCTCAGCAGCAGCCCCACGAGCTGAGGAGCATGAAACATTTGCAGCCGGCAACATCTGATGATAACCTTGACTGTGACAGACATCACTGATACCGCTCCGCAAGGCAGGGGCGACCCACAAGCCCAGCGCACGCAGGCCTTGCAGAGGTGGGCGGCCACTCACTTCCTCAGCCGAACGCTCTGCCCTTTGGGATTTTCCCTCCCTCCCCTGCCGAGGTGCCACCCTCCCTGCTCCCACCGTCCCTGGCGGCCCCGGCGGCCCCGCGGCCCGACCCGCACCGCCGCCAGGTGGCGCCTCGCGACCGCTCTTGGAGCGGAGCCGCGGGAGGGGCCGGGAGCGGGGTGGGAGAGGGGCTGGGAGAAGGGCTGGACCGGGAGCGGCTTGGGGACGGGGTCAATTCAGGACCAGGTCGGGGAGCAAGTCCCAGTCCTCAAGTATGTCAGGGAGCGGGTCCCGGTTCGGGAGCGGGTCTGGGAACGGGCCGGGAAGCTGGTACACCCCGGGGAATAAATATTTTAATAAAGGGGGAGCCGCCGCCGAGCTTTGGGCGCCGAGGTGTGGGGGTGCGAGCGTGGGAATGGGGCCTTGCGGTGTGCGGGGCGCAGCCTCACGCCCCGAAGTGCCCCAAACAACATGTCCTTTTTAGTGATTATTACTCTCAGAATTAAAGTCTGTGAATTCCAAACAGCTCCCAGTGAGTGATGCTGTGTGGTTCGGCCGCAGCGGCCGCCGGTGAGCGCTAACGTGTCGGTGGCATGTTGGAACAGGGGCGTCTTAGCACGACGTGTTCGAGTAGAAACAATGGGGGGGCGAGAGGGCACGGCTCTTCCCTGACTCCAGTGACACCGGAGAGGCCGTCTCAGTGGGAACATCGCGGCTTGTCGCGGCTGCTCGCGATGTGTCGGGGTGCGGCTCCAGGGCGCGGGGGTGCCTGGCCAGAGCAAGGACTGGGGTGCGGGATCGCCGGCGGTGCCGTGGCCGCACTCCGCTCCGGTCCCGGTGTCTGAAACCCTGCCGGCTGCCTGTGCGTGTGTGTGTGTGTGCGCGCGTGTGCCGGAGAAGAGGGGAGGAGGGAGGAAGTGGGGTGGTGGTGGTAGCGGCTGGCGGGAGGGGGATGATTATTGGCAATGGGCGGGAGAGAAAGAGGCGACTCCTGTTTCCTTTTCTTCCTGCCAGCGCAATCTCAGCTCATTTTCTCTAAGCTATACAAGTTCACGGACGAGCTACCTAGCCAGTCCTCCTCTCCGGTCATGGACCTCCCAGGTAAAAAGGCCGTTCTCCTCCCCGCCGGCTGTTCTTTTTTGCAAAATATAATTTTTAAATGATAGCAAAAATAAGATGTGGGGTTAGGGCAGCGGTAGAGATGCCTCTGGAGAGGCGTAGGAGCGATCTCCCAGGAGCGAGATCTCCGGGTATTCTGGTGAACGGGGAAAACTGAGATGCAACTTCCGAGGGAGAAGCCGGGTGAGGCTTTGACTTCTGCGATATGTGTGCATGCCGGGGTGGGAACCGGGGCATACCTGAGCCGGCTGCTTCCTTCTCACGAGTTTGGAGAGTCGCCGGGGTAGCCAGCAGTGGTGGTAGCCTGGCCTGAGGGACAGAATGTTGGGAAGTATAAATCAGTGCCCGAGGGCAGCAACCCCCAGGCGGGGAGAAGGGCGGCAGCAGCTTCCAGAAGCCGGCCGGGGCAGCGCCGGGGCGGGAGCATGGGGGTCGGGGCGCCCTGGCCACCGCGAACGCTACAGATAACGGGGCAGCTCCATCGAGGGGAGAGAAGGCGCGTTACTTATAACAAGAATAAAATCTTCTTCCGTAGTGTCTAGGGCTTTAGGAGACGGATACAAACCAGGCTCGCAGATGTAGTAAAAAGTGGGGCTGTGGGAAGAAGTGGAGTCGGGTTTTGGAGCCCCCGTTGGTGGTGGGGAGGGAAAGGGACTGCCAGAGGCGCCCGCAGGATGCTCCGCCGCGGGTTTGGGGATGTAATCTGCCGCGCTGGCCCCTCCTCCCCCCTCGGAGTACGGCAGGGGCTGCGGGACCCCAGCCTGCTGGGGAACCGGAGAAAGAGGTGACATAGAGCAGCCAGGTGTCTCCCAGACCTGTTGTACTCGCTGGGACGCCCGGGGCGGGGAGGGGCAGCCCCCCGG
>NW_008237229.1:6425528-6426775 GCF_000691975.1 Corvus brachyrhynchos | reverse complement strand
CCCCGCGCCGGCCGGCCCCTGCGCAGGCATCCCCCGCCCCTGCCTCCCCCTGGCTGCGCGCGTATTCTCCTTCTGGTTCCCGTTCCTTCTTTTAATCCCCACCCACCCGGTCAATAGCATCTTTACGTCTCAACTCCCCAGAAAGAATTTGGAAAGTTCTTTCAGGTGGCTGCGGGGCTTTTCCAGGGTAGTACCGGGCGGGGAACACTCTGGCTTCTTGTCCAGTCACACTCGCTAGTATGGAAAGGGCCTTAACGTGAGACTCTGTGCCTCGGACGCGTGCGGGGGCGCCTTGCAGCCAAGAATTGCCTCTGCCTGCCAGGAACGACCGAGGGACGGGTGCTCATCCCTCCTTCGGTGCAAATTCAGATTTACCGCTGAGGAGTTGCCGGATCTGCTTATTCGGAGCGCATTTGGCAATGTTACAGCATCTCACAGAGGGAGGGAGGGAGGGATGAGGAAGAAGAGGGTGCTTCCCGCGTTATCAGGAGAGGCAAACGGTGTCCCCGGTGGGCTGTATCGGAATGGTGTTATCCCGCACAGCATACGCCGGGCAGAGCAGCGAACAGCCCGGCCTGCTTGTCCTGCCCCTGCCTCGTAGCACCGCTTGCCTCCCGGAGACCATACCCTGTCCATCCACTTTATTTCTGCGGTGAAATTTCCTTTTTTCCTACCGCTTTTGACTCCTGAAGTAGTATTGCAGTCAGCCAAAATTAGCATGCCAGATAGTTTTCTCTGGGCTTGTTTGTTTGGTTGGTTTTTGGATTGGTTGTTTGTGTTTTTTACCTGTCTGTCTGGCTGTCATTTATCTGTCTACCTGTCCCTCCTAACGAGTTTGCACAGCTATTCGTCACGTACAACATCTCATAAAATCGGATCAGTAAAAAACCAAAACAACAAAAAATCAAAACCCCAACTTGATAAATATGTAGTATATTTTAGATGCTTTACCCGGCAATGTGCAGTTCCTAGGAGTGTGAAGGCATTTTCTCGGTGCTCTCACAATAAGGGTTGGTTGGGTTTTTTTGGTGGGTTTTTTTTGTTTGTTTGTTTTGTTTTGTTTTGCTTGTTTGTTCCTTTTTTAGGAAACTAGAGACTTTGGCTGTTTGGGAAGAAAGGCTCGGGATTTGCGGGGTGGGGGGCTATGGTGTTTTTGTTTTCTCCTGCTTTGTATTTTTCTTCACTAAAGCAGAGCTTTAGCCCGCAAACTGAGCGTGACGGGTGTGCCCCGGGTAGGGCACGGCGGA
>NW_008237229.1:6423071-6425369 GCF_000691975.1 Corvus brachyrhynchos | reverse complement strand
CGGCGGGCCCGGCGGGGCGCGGCTGCCGCTTCCGAACGAGGCTTTGCACATCTGCCGGAGGGCTCAGCTGCTCCCCACGCCCCCCCCTTTTTTTTTCTTGTTTTGGTTTGGTTTGGTTTGGTTTTGGTTTGGTTTAGTTTTGTTTGTTTGTTTGTTTTGTTTGTTTTGTGGTTGGTTGGTTGGTTTGGTTTGGTTTGGTTTGAAAAAACATTGAAATATATGACAAATTAAGGGTATTGCCAGGAAGGAGACCAGGCCCACCCCAGCCTTCTGAGATGTGGGCCAAGTGGCACAGCCCTCCAGAGGGACAGAGAGACATGAGCTGGCAGATGTTGCTGTTGCTGAGCATCCACTCTCCTCCTTTGCCCCTCTGCAGTGCAGTTTAGTTCTGTACCCTATCAAACTCGAGGCCAGCTCTGATTTCAGTTGTGTTAGCCAACAAAAAATACATTTTCATTATGAGCTAATGACTTTTGGGATTTTTTCCTACCTTTTTTCCCCTCCCTCCTTCCCTCCATTTCACATTCCTCCCCCTTCCCCTTCTGCCACCTTTATTGACAGCACACTGTGGACATTTGCACTTCATCTAACCGGTTTTGGAGATCATTATTGCATAACTAAATTGCTTTATTAACACTGATGCCTGTTAAATGCCTCTGTAACTTGACTCCATTCCCCTGCCGTGCACTTTTAATTGAGATTCAAATGCCATTTTGACTATGCTTTATGTTGGTCTTTGAGCTCATGTGAGATTTTCACTGGTGCTTTTCTAAGGTTAGTCTGATTTCTCTGATTTCTCTCTCTCCTTTTCTTTGTTCTGTTTTATTTGTTTACATTCCAGGTATTAGTTAATATTGGCAACCATTTTGATCTTACTTCCAGTATATTTGTAGCACCAAGAAAAGGGATATATAGTTTCAGTTTCCACGTGGTCAAGGTCTATAACAGACAAACCATCCAGGTGGGTTCTAATCTAAAGAAGATGCTGTCTTTCCTTTTCTTTTTTTTCTTTTCTTCAAATGCTCATTTCTGCACTCATATTTGCAAAAACAGCAATTGAAGACTGAGACTGTGGGTTATTGTCAAAGGGGTCTGTATACATGACAGAAATCACTCATTGCCCATTGCCTTGGCTTAATTCAATCTAGATTCTAACCTGTACAAAAATTTGGTGATGTGCACAGGGCAAAAAAATCATTGAGAGTATTGAGAAAACTCAGATTCTGTCTCTTTGCACTTTTTAGGTAAGTTTAATGCAAAACGGCTACCCAGTGATTTCAGCTTTTGCAGGGGATCAGGACGTCACCAGAGAAGCAGCCAGCAATGGGGTCTTGCTCCTCATGGAAAGAGAAGACAAAGTGCATCTCAAACTGGAAAGGGGTAACCTCATGGGAGGGTGGAAATATTCAACCTTTTCCGGCTTCTTAGTCTTTCCACTATAAAAGAAGGCCAAATAGGAGACAGATCCATGAGCCAGAGCAAGGATTCAATTGTTAATGACACCCTGAACTTGGCAGCACATGAAAATATTTTCAGTCACCCCGTCAGACTGTCACGGTAGAAGAATGATAACCTTCTAAACTCCAACATTTGCTTTGAATATTGACAATTCCTTGGAACCTGCGCCTCTAATTAGTTTTAGACGACAGTGATCTTTAGGAGAAATGAAATTATCGACCTGAGCAATTTGTACCTGTGATTGTAAAGTCAATTTTGGATTTTATTGTTGGGATCATTGACTTTCTTATTCTTTTTATTTTTTTCCTCTCTTTCGTTTTTTCCTCTTTTTCTTTCTCTTGTTGTTGTCCCAATGAAACAAATAACTCGGACCACAGAATCACTTTGTCAAAGGCTCACTCCAGAGCCAGAAGAATGGAGTGTTCAGCCCAATGAGGTGTTCTTCCCATGCTTTATTTCTTTGTGTTGTATAGCCTTAAGGAAAAAAAGAAAAAAAAAAAGAAAAGAAAAGAAAAAAAAAGAAAAAAAAAGAATGGCTTCAGTCTCAGTCCTGTATTTTTCTGGGGGAGGGGGATTCTGGACATTACTGTGTCAAGAAGTGCTTTATCCAGTGAAGCAAAATTTGCACGATTGGAACCTTATTTGTGTTGTTCGTGTTTTTCATCAATTTTTTATTTTTCCTGATTTTTGTTTGTGTGTGCTAAAAATGTAAGCTAGATTGATCAATACGACAAAACAAAGCACATATATACCCTGTAGCTCTACGTAAGCTAACCAGTGAACAATTCTGTCTGCACTTTCCAGCTGATCTTTATAGACCTATTTAGAGAGAGGGAAAGA
>NW_008237229.1:6421337-6423055 GCF_000691975.1 Corvus brachyrhynchos | reverse complement strand
GAGAGCTACATGATCCTTCAATTACAATCTGGAAAATATAAAGGAACTGACATTTCTGAATTGTCCTGACATTTCTAGAAGCAACAGTGGAGGCTTTGAGTATCTTCTCTGACCATACCCTAAAATATATCCTTTCTTTGCATTACCATATTTTGGGTGCTTTTATCTGATATTTATTTGAAATATTTGTCCACTAATGCTTGAGTACACATTGTGGGAGCACAGAGTGATGGCGGAGCAAGCTCTTCCTCTTCCAAATTAAATAAAACCATTTCCACTTAAGCTGTCCATGGCAAGTACCAGAGGAATAGACACAAGCATCTTTGACAGCCTTGGGGAGAGGGACCTTAGAGGATCAGCAAATGCTCCAGAGGTTGGCACAGGTGCCATCCTAATATATTAGCTGTGTGTGCTCTTCCCAACATAAATGACATCACAGTTCTAGGGGTTGACTGACATCGATATTCAAGGTTGGGAAAATTATTATCCCAATCAACAGGAGGTAAAATATCAGGCCAATGCCAGTTGTATCCTTTTGCCTCATTCTCAATAAACAGATCTTGTTTCTTGAATTTTTTAAGTTTGGTTTTTTGGTTTGCTTGGTTTTTTGGTTTTTTTTTAAGAGTAGTGTACTAGACAGTATGCTGAGGAGAATCTTATTAGAGGAGATCCAGAATGAATGTTTATTTCATAGAATTTTTATCTTCATTTATTTAATTTTAAATATTTCATTTTGCTACTAATCCTCCAAGGATGGATGTGCAAAAGAATTTATTTTTGTCAAATTCACTCCTCTGCCTCAAGCAAATATAACACAAAGGCATTTGCAGGAAATCAGTGGTAACTACATTGTATTTCAAAATTATGGTGGACATGTCATTTTCATTGTAAATTTATCATTAAAGGGACAAAATTAAAGTCATATATTCTTAAAAAAAACTATCTGTGTTGCTTATATACCTCAGATGATTAAAACATAAGCCAATTTAATATTTAATATTTAATATTTTTGTGCATTTTCACCATTGATGTGGTTTGTTTGCTTTGCCGTTTCACTTTGCCAGTTCCTGAATGAATTGTTTTCAGGTTGTTGGTTTTTTAAATGGGTTGCATTTTCTAGTTCCCCTTTGTGCTTTGGCATGACTGCAATGTTTCTAGTTGCAAAATATCACAGGGCTACATTCAAGTACATGAAATAAAACCTGAGTCAGCAGCAACCTTTTTCTATTAAAATACAATAAATACAGTTGTCTTAATGGTAGACATTGTAAAACTACTTTTTGTGTTTACAACTTGATTATGTCACTCAAGGAAAGAGAAACTGAGGTGGGTTCAAGGTCCCAAGTTTTTAGTTTCTACTATATTTTTAATTTAAAATAAAAATACTCAGTAAAAATACTTTAAAATAAGAATTAGTTTTATTTTAAAATTCTGCCTACCATAATCACATCCAGTGTTCTTATTTATTTCAGTTCACTTGGCTTGAATAAGGCAATGACATCTTAGTTCTGGCTCTCTCCTAAGCTAAATGAGGCCAATGACAATGTTTTCCTTGGAACTTATCTTGAAAGTTTCTTATGCCATTGAAGCTGCATGATCTGAATATCTCACTTCATGTATTCAAGCTCAGTAATCCTGACCATGCTTCTTTTATAAATATGTTTATATGATAACCAATCTTCTGAATTTAAAGAAGTCATCTCATATAATGCCTCTTT
>NW_008237229.1:6304185-6421325 GCF_000691975.1 Corvus brachyrhynchos | reverse complement strand
CTCTTGTGTCTTTCATGCTAAGCTATAGAGTTAGGACTCTTATACAAACAGTTAAAATAAATGGAAAATGTGGAGTAAATTCTTATTGTACACTTATTACAATCATGATTCCTCTTTTTCTTTTATTTTCTTTGCAATATTTATTCCCTTTTCCCTTTTAATTTTGCATCTGGGTTTGAGAAAGTGCAATCTACTTGCTTTTGGAAATGGTAGAAATTTTGATATATTCGTAAGGTGTGGATTCATTATATATTTTATGCTGGAGGGGAAAAAATGTACAACTGCAGCATTGTAGATTGCAGGAAATATGATGTGAGAACAATTAAAGGAGCCTCCCAGTACCTCAAGAGTAGGCTTATAGAAATTAATTTACATAAATAAATTGATTGGGTAACACTCAGAGTTGGTGTAAATTTAATGAGGAGCACCACGAGAGTTAGGAACTGTAAAACACATGGTAGTGAAGCAGGCCAGTGGCACCATAACGACTCTGGTTCCTGTGGGAGCAATAGCACAAGGCTCCTTCCAACAACTTTCAAGCATTCTCACAAGCTGCCGTGTAACAGTCGTAAGATATTCCTATGAAACCGCTGTCTGTTTGACTGCTTCCCTTCCAGGGAACAATCTGTACCCAGGTGTTTTTGGTGTTCACTGTTTTAGTATTTCTTCAGCCTACTTATGGCAAGGTAGAAGCCAGGAGCTGTATTAGGAATGATAAATTCTTGTCATATCATTGCCTTCCTCTGAGTTTTACATCCATAGTTTGAACACCGTCTTGCCAGAGAGCCTGTGTGCTCTCACCTTGCCCTGAGACAGTGGGTGTGATGGATGTGCAGTGTATCTCATTACTGGTCAGCATCTTGCAAGCTGGATCTGTGGGAGGAGGAGAGAGACAGGACATGAAACTAAGGAGCTGTTTAGAAGTTACACTGTGTTTGTCAGCTGTGACTTTTTAAACTTTTAAAAAGAACATTTTGTTTTTATTGACCAAATTTGTTTCTTGGACAATCTGTCAAAGTAAAAGGCTAAAAGGGCTTGTTTACTGATGGAGTTATTCAGAAATAGCTGAAGGTGGTTTCATGTCCTTGTAACATGACATTGGTTTCTGGAATAGGCAGAGTCACAGGTAGCATTGTTTAAAAATAGCTCTTATAATTAATAGTCTGCTTCGATCTAGGATAACTTTCTAGTGTTAATGAACACTCAAAAATCAGTGTCATTAATATACTTCATTTTCGTGGGTAATGACTTGTCATTAAACAGTTATACATAACTAGAGAAATACAATCAATTCACCTCTTTTAATATGTTTTTGAAGGGCCAAGGAATGTCTTTGAGTCATTGCCTAGTTTCTAGATTTGGAACCACTCACTGTCTTGAACAATTGTTCCAGGATGATGTATGGTGAGGAGTCATGCCCATTTTTAATCATGGTGGTAAATTATGATCCATTGTAAAATGCACATTTTCTCAGTGGAGCGGCTTCTTTTATTTGACATGATTTCACCTGTCAGAATGCTGAAACAGAACTTTATGATTCCTGGCCACCTGTTAATTAAATCACATTTGGAGTTTATAAACTCCAGAGAATTTTTGATATCCATCGCAATTGTAGTTAGACACAGACTAGGTGGCTGGGCAGATGATAGACAAGCATTTGGATCAGCTGATTATATAATCAAGTATCAGTAAAATTCAAGTGTTCCATAGTGTAATAAATACATTGTCGTTTCAGCTAAGAGGCTGATCTTGCTTGTTTCACTCACTTCAGTAAAGTCCATTCCTCTAATGAATGGGCTTTACTTGAGTGCCTCTTAACATTAAATTTACACCAACTCTGAATGTTACTCGATCAATTTATTTACATAAATTAGTTTGTATAAGCCTACTCCTGATGTACTTGGAAGTTTCTTTAATTGTTTTCACATCATAATCCCTGTTGCAATCTACGGTGTTGCTGTTGTACATGTCCCCGCTCTAACAAAAAATATATCAGGATACCTGTACCTTGTAAGTACACCAAAATGCCTACTGTTTCCAAAACAAGTGAGAGAAGCTTACGAAAAACATCAGTAACATTGAGCTTGAATTGAATGATTTGGATTTGGTCATGATCTACTATTATGTTTATTTAAAAATCAGTGACACTAAACAGTGCAAACCCTTAGTTAACACAACTATTCTTGGGTGTTGAGGAATTTCAACACTAATCATACTTCTGATAATATAAATAAAAGTCTACAAATATATTTTGAATACATGTTTTAAATTGATCCCCAAACCAGTCATGTCTACGGTCTTATCCAATATAATCATGATCTACCTTTTTTTATTTTCTATTATCAATAAAATCTAAAGACCACTAATTGTACTTTATGCTATTTGAGTGTCATAATGAAAATACACTTCACATACCAAGTATATTTAAAATATCCTGCTTCTTAGGTCATATAGCTTAACCTATCTAGTGAATCCTCTCTGCTATTCATCAGCATAATAAAGTTGCCTAACTTGCTGGTTCCCTGCAGATCACACACAACAGATGGCATCAATAATGGCATAGCAAAATATGGAGAAGCAAATAATGACTTTGAAATCTGCAGCAAAAACAAAAAGAAACTCTGCATCAACAGAAATCCAGGTCTTAATGACAAATGCTCCAAAACTCAGAAAATATTCAAGTTAAGGTTTTAAAATTATCTTTCTGACTGATAGTACTTCCATTGGAATAATAAAATACTACTTTTGCTAAGGGAATCTAAAAATTAATTTAAACTGTTTTGTGAGAACAGCTGTATTAAAAGACTTGCTCAGCATATTGATATATTCAATGTTATATATTCAACCAAAACCTAAGTTCATCAATTAGTAATTAGTAGTTATCATGAGGCATTCTCATTTTCTGCTGATATATTTAAATTAATTGAAACTAATTCTTTAAAATGCTTTTAGTTCTCAGTGTGTCAATATACACAAAAGTGCACACACACATATATATATACACATTCATGTAAAAACACATTTTTAGTTAGAAATGGATTGAGAGAGCTGTTTCTTTTGTATGCAGTTTCTCTGAAATATTGCCACAACAAATTAATTTTTATTTTATTTGTTGTCATTCTATACCTAAAACTGTTTATCTTTGCTTACACCTAAGAGTGCACAGAGTAATAGCAAATAGCAGTATACATTTTAGTGTCTGGGGGCTGCCACAGTTTAGGTAATATTAGAGTAAAGCGAAACATACAATTATTAATAAAAGGCTTAATTACCTCAGGTTCTGTAGAAAGCTTTTGTGATGAGTAAAACTGTAGTGCTCTGTGGGAATTGCCTCAAAAAACATACAGAGAGACCACAGCTGGAGGTTCAGTTTGTCCTTCTATTGACACAAAGTGGGAAACCTTTGATACACATTACAACTGAAATCAAACATGTCCCTATACTTAGTTTAGCAACAATAATTCTTATATGCTGACTTAATTTTGATTGTGTTAATTTTCCTCTAGGGAGATGCATTGCATTGGCACATATCAGAACTAAGAATACAGAGATAAAGTGGATAAAGGGTTTTCCAACTTTTTTCACTAGGAGAAATAACTTAGCACAGAACATATATTGCTCCTAAAGTTTTTGAGGCAATGAAAATATGGAAGAAATTGTTTAAAAAAGAATCTTTCAAGTTCTTATTTATTGTTACCAACAGCAGAGTTTTCTCAGCCCTCTTTGTAATAGTATGGCTGGGAGTATTTTAGGATGCAGTTTAAATTGATATAGCTGGAGTTTCTAACAGCTGGCTTCTTCCCTGACCAAAATTTTCTGTAGAGCTGTGTGTTCTCATAAGAACTTACAATCTCTCTAGATGAAACTGTCCTTTAACCCTGACTGTCAAGTAAATCCAGTCTTACCTAATTATGTTGCCCGGGTAAGGAAAGCATCCATTATTCTGCTTCTTTGCAATGGCTGTATTGTTTTCTTATACCACATGAACTGTGCTAAAAATATCCAGCAGAGAAAAGAAGACTCCCACTACACTCGCCTCCCTAAGACATGTTAATTTCTCTTCTCTTGCCCTCTGTTACCCTTTCATGCATATTTGAAAGGCTTCTGATGTTGAATTTTTTGAGCATTTCTTAAAATAATGCTTTTCCAACTGTGTGAAGACTTGTTCATACAAAATGATGACAGCTTTAGTTGACTGCTCACAAATTATCTAATCCCTCTGTTCTGCAGCCAGAATTCTTGAATAGAAGAACCCAATAGGATTGAGGAAAAATATAACTATAAATAAACAAATAAATAGTGGGGGATATGTATATGAACCTGTGATTTTTGGTTAACGTTTCGATCCCATTCAGTCTGTGCTCTCTGAGAGAATGATTTGTGCAACCAAGTGACTTGGTATCTCTCTTTTTTTAAAAAATCCTGGGATATTGGGAATCTTCCCTTTCACAGCCTCTTTGAAAATTTTAGACCCTCTTGTATAGGTGTTGCAGAATAAGTTAAAAATAACAAATGAGATTTTCAAGTCCCTGTGTAGTCCTTTAACACAAACACCTTGTGACAAAGAACAGTCTGTAGGAAGGGAAGAAACCCTCCTAAAAAGCAGAAGAGTTACAATTATTTTTTGCACAAATACAAGCCTCAAAAGCACACAGGGACACATATGCATGTACATGTGTGAACCACAGCTATAAGTGACAGGCATTTGTACGTAAAACACTTTCC
The DNA here is from genome assembly GCF_000691975.1 of Corvus brachyrhynchos. Lineage (NCBI taxonomy): Eukaryota > Metazoa > Chordata > Aves > Passeriformes > Corvidae > Corvus > Corvus brachyrhynchos. The sequence continues at coordinate 6,416,600 of NW_008237229.1, read as the reverse complement.
CAGAGTTCTAACTTTGATGCAAGTAAAAAAAAATTACATTAAAATACATATGCAATTTAGGTGGGTTTAAAGATGCCCATGCAATTAGTGATTGTACCAAACTTTATTAAGGACAGTGGCTCAATGCAGATACCTTACACAGTGTACTCCACTCTAGCATGGAATGATGCATTATATAACAAATATCTAAGCTGCTCCTGAGAAAATTTTTTAAAATTGTCTTTACAGAGCTATGAAACTCAGAGATCAGATTGCAGTTAGCACAAATCAGATGACTGGACATGTTATAAAAAGTGAGATAAATGTTTTATAAACATTTTTGTATATTTCCCTTACCCTCAGTCAAGAAGTAGCTTACCTCCTGAAAACAAAAATGGAATCCACATGCACTATAAAGCATGATTCAGTTTCTACTGAGAGTAAAAAGAGCCTTGCATATTTTCTGCCATGTTCCCATCCTCTCTAAGGCATTTGCCTGTTACTTGCTTTTTATGTGTGCACTTATTTTTTTCAGAGCTTCGTAGGTTATGTCTAAACTAAATAATTGAAAGTTGATTTGCAAGTGCACTTTAACATGTTAAACCCATAAGCGACCAGCTTTCTTACCATACCACTGACTACCAGATTTCCTGAAAATAAGGCTGTTTTGGGTCTATCTGAGATGGAGTTCATTTCCTCATAGCAGCCCTCACAGTGCAGTGCTTTGCACTGGTATCTAGAAAGGTGTTGATAACACACCAATGTTTTGGCTACTGCTGAGCAGCACTGGGACAGCATCAGCTCTCTCTCCAACATTCTGCCCCACCAGCAGAAGGCTGGGGTTGGGCAAGATCTTGGGAGAGCGCACAACCAGGACAGCTGACCCAAACTGACTAAAGGGATATTCCAAAGCATGTAGCATCAGCTCAGATATAAAAGAAAAAAAAAAGGAGGAGGAATAAAGGGGCATTTGTTATTTGCAACATTTGGCTTCCAGAGTAATTGCTGGGCATGCTGAAGATCTGTTCCTGGGAGGTGACTGGACATTGCTTGTGATGGGAAGTAGAGAATAAACTCTTTGTTGTTTTTTTTGCTTGTGCACACAGCCTTTTGCTTTTGTTTTAGTAAATGGCCTTATCTCAACCTGTGAGGTTTTCTTCCACCTCATTTTCTCTCCCCTTACCACCTGAGAAGGGAGAAGGATAGAGCGGCTTAGTGGGCACCTGGCATCCAGCCAAGGCCAACCCATCACGTAAGGCTTAAAGTGTCCACATCATGTTTTGAAAGAGCCAGGCTCAGGACATCTGTTGGATATAGGCTGTACTGTATCAATGCCCATGGCATCCAGCTGCAGTGAAAGACAACTTCAGATGACATTTAAATGGCATGGCCAAGTACAGATTCAGTATCTTGAGAGAACTTTATTGCAGGAACAAAGATTACAAATCAGTGTATGTTTTCTTATGAACAGTAGATGTGGTGAATGAATCTGGACTGGAAAAGAAGTTCCCAGCTGTATATAACTGCACAGTAGAATAGATTTAATGACCTATTAAAAAAATCTCCCTAGGGTTTGTCAATGTTCCTCTATTGGAATTGCTCCCCAGTGTCACTTTTTTTCCTGTATTGGGAAACCAAAACTGGGGCAGAGACTCTATATGGGGTCACAAATACCAAATATAGAGGATCTCAATCTACTCTTGCTAATATATCCCACTATTCAATAAACATTTACTGCCGCAAAGCTGCTCTGTTGACAGGTGTTCAACATTTTTACCCCAAAATCTCTTTTTTTTCTTTTTTTGCAAAACATTTCTGTCCCATGAACCCCAGACAATACTGCCGCATGTGGTTATTTCATTCCAGGTTTAGGAATTTCTATTTGTTTTTGTTGAACTTCCTGAATTTCTGTCAGTCCCAGTCAGTTAAATCCTTACTGCATAGCAACCCTGTTTTAGACATGTTATCATGTTCCTCTACATTTGGTTTCATCCATAGACTTGAGGAGAATGTGTTTTTGTCTGTCATCCAGGTAGCTAGTGAAGATATGAAATGGTAACAGCCCTGTTGCTTGCCTGTGAGGAAAGCCTCTAGTAATGATTTGGCAAGTAAATTTCAAACTGCAACCCACCACCCTTTGATTCTAGTAATCCAACCAGTTTTCCATGCATCCTGTGGTCCAATCAGTTTTACAAGCCTCTTGTAGTCTATGCATCCAGTTCATATCTCTTTAGGTTGGCTACAAGGATACAATTGAAAACCATGTCAAAAATCATGATAAAGTCAAGGCAAATAACATGTCCTGACCACCAGTTCATTTATCAGAGAGAGGAATCACATGGGTGTTATTTTACTTTTGTAAATCCATTGTGGTTTTTCCCAATCATCTTACCATTCATGTGCCTATGAATGACTTCTATATGCAGATTTCTCCATAATATTCCAGGAGACTGCAGTGAGGCTGACACACCCCTAATGTCCCAAATTCTCTTTCTCGCTCTTTGAATAATGATATGACACTTTCCATTCTCTAGTCACAAAGGCCCTCTCTGGATCACCCAGGTTCTGAAAGGTGATTTTAGCTAAGCTTCCTTAACATCAGATTTATTTCATGTGGTTTCATGAACTGTTGTAAAACCAATTTATTTGCTCGATTGACCATTAACTAATCTTTTCCTACCATAGGCAGTACCTCAGTCTTCCAGGCTCTCCTGGAAAGCCAAAGGGCATACCTTATCAGTAAAAGCCTTGTCAAACAAAGCTTTGAACACTGCAAACCCTTATCACAAGACCCCTCTAGTTTTCCCATCAGTTTACTTTAAAGGTCTTTATTTTTGCCATTCACATTCCCTGTCAGTTTCAATTGCAGCAGAGTTTTAGAATTCCTAATTCCATGTCAAATCAATATTTTTAATCTTTTTCCTGATTGCAAGGCTGCTTTCAGTCAGCTAAAGAAGACTGCATCTTATTTTACCCCTTGATCAGGGGTTCTTGTAGCAGAAACCCATCACAACAACTTCCTTACTATCCTCCCTTTGATCCCAACCTGTAAACCCTGAGCTTGCTTGTGAACTATTTCATGGCAAAGCTCCACACATTCAAGCTGCTCTTTTGTATAGAGCACAGTTTGTCTTCCTGTCGTTCCCAACCTGTGCTTCTCAATGGACCTGTTCCCACCCATTGCACTACTCCAGCAATGTGAGCTATCCCACCATGCTTATGTTACTCACAACTTCTAACTCCTCTGTTTTGGTTTTTTCCTCATACTGGAGAAATTCATGTCTAGGCACTTTGGATATGTTCCCAGTATTGGTGCTTTTTAGGGAATGTGGAAGAACTTTTTTTGTTGTGCTGTCTCCCAGAATCCTTTCTCCCTATGATGCCACTTCTCTTGGGGTTTGGTCTTCATCTTGACAAATCATGTATAAAGGCTTTGTCATTTTGCAAACAAGCTTGTTTGCAAAAATGCTCTTGTCCCACTTCTTCAGATGGAGACAACCCTTCCTTATTCCTTAGAGATGGTCCAGTGGTCATAGGCGCACAAACCCTGGGTGGGATATGAGCCACAAAGGCAGGTGCACTTTTGATTCTACCTGAGCCTTTCCCCTTCTCTGAAAATATTGAGGAGACACCACTCAAACTTTTTAGGGTCACCCCCTCTTGAAATGCTTTGTTTTCCCCTGGCTATAAGTACTCACACAGGCATATAGCAAGGTTTTATAACCTAGGGGTTGGCTGAGCCTCTGCAATATTTCTACAAAATCCTGGATCCAGAATGCACTTGAAATCTGCTTAGAAACAGGTAATAGGTGAAGAGGCAAAGATATAGAGCTGGCATCCCCACTACTAATTCTTTGAGGCTTGTAGAGTGGAGACAAAAATTTATGATTATACTCTCTGACATTTGGACAGTATCTCAGTGCTTCAGCACCAACTAATCTGACAATAGAAACAATGATGTGCTTTCTTCACTGATATTTTTACCATCATGAATCTTTCTAGCACCTAAAAGTCAGGCAGTTGTGAAGAAATGGGAATAACCCTATGACAGAAGAGACAAGAAATTATATGAAATGACAAATTGAAGAACATGGGAGGCAAGAAAACAGAACTGAATGAAAGCAGGGATCCTTTTGGAAGGTGCTGTTAGGGCTGAAAATGATTTATTATAATAATAGATAGGGCATGGGGGAGAGAAATTAGATGTAAAATGTGGGACAGGTCTTGAAATACTGGCACAAGAGTCAGAGACTAGAATTTTGTCCAAAGTGGAAAAGAAGGATTTACAGAATGAGAGACTTGAGGCAAAAGTTATAACAAAATGTAGAGAAAGAGGGAAAAAAAAATAAATCCAGAGAAAACAAGGGAACAAATAAATGGGGTTTTTGGGCCTGTAATGCATCTGGTCAGACTACAGTAAGAAGCAGGTATAGAGAAAGAGAGGGAAAGAAGCTGTGAAATCATAGAGTATAAAAACTACCTGGTAAGAGGTGAAACATAGAGATGTCAAATACAGTCTGATGTGACAGTGGAGGCCCATGGCAAAAGGGAGATAGCTTCTACTGATGGTTTCCAAGTTGGGAGAAAAAAAAAAATTCAGAAAATAAAGGTGAGGTTTTGTGTGTTTATCTCAAAAATGCATGGACTGGACAGAATTCTGAGCACCTCCTTATTTTTCTTTTCTTGTTTCTATTTATTTCAAGGGCTTTTGTATCCACTTTTTTTTATCTAACAGCCTTTCCATTTATGCTAGTTCCTCTCATTCTCTGCAAATGACTCACTAGTCCTACCAGCTGTTGAAAATATATCCAGCATGAGCAATTCCCTTCTAACAATGCCAGTGGCAAGTGAACATTGCTTCCTAAGAATAAGTTTCTTTCCCTGACCCATCAAAAGATGCCATCCAACTTGTTTTGGGCCAGCTAGAGTGCCCCTTTTCTCTTGTTTCCCTCTGGTGTGCTCTATACCTCCTTGTAAGACCATCTCTTCTTGAGAGATGGTCATTCTGTGCTGCAGCTTGTCCAGACCTGGCCGAGGGCAGGGATCCATCTGGCTAGCTGCAGTTCTTTTGGCTTCCAAAGGCTGACTGAAAACAATGGAAAAATAAATGATGCATATTTTGATTTTATACTTTTTTCTCCTGTAGACTTAGTTGAAATATTTCAATTTTCAATTTGATGTGAGGGGGGCATATGAAAGAATGAATGATATCTAAACACTTTTTCATCTGTAGACTTAGTTGAAATATTTCAATTTTCAATGACATGAGGGGGGCATATGAAAGAATGAATGATATCTTTAAACACTTTTTCACAGTTTTTTTGGGCGGTTTAAAACTTTTTGGGTTATAATCTGTGAATTTGGTGATCAGAAAACGCAGTGAATATAAACACTTCTAAAGAAAGATGGGCTTACTAAAAGCCATCCTAACATCCTGCCATGGCACTGAGTCACTGCCAGCACTGCCTGCCCCTGCCCACCCCTTGGGACCCCTCCACCTGCCCATGGCTCAGGACCCCCTCTCAGCCCCAGGGCCATCAGCTCCTGCCCCAGCAGTGCCACAGCAGGGCTGGTCTCCAGCTCCCCACAGCCTGACCCTGCCTGGCCATGGACCCTGCCAACCAGGCCTACCTGCAGGTACATGTCCTGGTCCTGCCTTGTCCCGTTCCTGTCCCCAGGGAGGTGTCTTATGCCTGGGGCTAAAGGTGCTCCTGCTTTCTCCCATCTGCCTGCTCCTGGTGAACCACATGGGTACCCACCCAGTCCTGGAGTCCTCCAGGCCCTGGGAGCCATCAGCCCCCTCAGTGTCCTGCCATACTCTTGGGTTTAGGAAAAATGCCAAAATAATCTCAGGTGCTGTTTTTATAATGCTTGTTTCAACCCACACAGAACAAACCACTTTCCCACCTCTGTTGCCAGCACTTGGCTACCCATATTTTTTCACTGGAAATTGCAGCTCATTTCCTCAAGAAGAAATTTTGGAGGTGTTGGGTATCACAATAAACCATCTGGGGCATCTCTCTGGGGTGTGGCCTAACCTGTTCACCAACATCAGAAAGAGGTGTTTCATGCAGGAGGAGATGCAGCAAGGGAACAAGGTGTCTACAGTGAGTTATCCGTCATTAAAATATGGGGAATTGGCAGGTACCTCAGGGATGAGGCTTTCCATGAGTGATCAAGCTTTATTCACTCGTAAGTTATTGTTTAGATTTTCTTATTTAGGGAAATGGGATTTTTTTTCCCCCCATGGAGTATTTCTTGGCTACAATTTGCATTCATCCTTCCAGAATTTGGAACATTGATTTATTAATTTTGGGTGCTTTTAAAACAATTAATTGATTAATATCAACTAACTTGAAACAGCATTGGATTCTGTTATTATTCTGCTCAGATGGGATTTATTTGCTTTTAATTGGAGCAAGTCAGGCCTAGGCACAGTGAATTGGTATTTTTCTGTTCACTATTGCTGAAATGTCACCATTCCTGTAATTGGATTTATATATATTTTAAGGTCATTTGATCCTCTTGCCAGACTGTATAGTATATCTTATTGGGTCGGAAACTCCATTTATCCAGTAATCCAATTCCTGAGATAATAATTTATCTATGTATTAAAGTGCATCTTTCAGAAAAAAACATTATTATAATGATCTCTTCAGTAGGTGGCAGTGCTGGGATTAAAACTGTTGTTGCTTGACTAATATGCAAATTCCTGTGCCTGTTGGGATTTAGCTCTAAAAAGGTTTGCAGGGCATTCTCATCTTAAATTTGGGCTCTAGTTTTCTTAGAATGCTGAAACTGTGGGGAGATTTATTTCTGCTGGCTGAGAAAGTATAGAAAAATAGATCAAGTACCACAAGTGCCGTCAGCTGGCTCCAGAGATATGCACGAACAAGCTGAAGCCATGGAAAACATGTACCTGTAAAGCTCCAGAAGTAATAGTTTCTCCACTGCGCATGACATAATCCATTTTAATTGCTCTCAGTAAAATTCAGCTAGACAAAGTGTTATAGAGTCTGAATAAACAAATATTCAGAAATCTGAATCTCTATTCAGATTTTAATTTTGCATGTATTAAACTTTATCAGAATTACTGTGGTATCTTTACATTGTGGAGGACTTCTCTATATATGGCACCATAAAGGACTCCATTACTGGTTCTTGTGACTTCATAATCCATTCCTTAAATCATGATGAACATTTTTCTACGATGATGGAATATACAAATTAGGACGTTCGGATTCCTGATAAGGTCTAAAATAGAGATTTTTGTTGCAACACAAAGTTTTTTACAAACAGTATAATTTCTCAGAAGGTGTTTTGTCAGGAATCTCTTTAAAGGTCATACATCTTAATGGCACACATTAGGTAGTCCATGCGGAATACTGCTCAGGAATACACAATAAATAGCAGTAATTCCCCATATTACTGGGGCTTTGAGAGAGAAGGAAGACTTCTCTTGGATTAGAGCTGGACTGCACCTATGTGGACAACAAAGGATGGTTTATTGTGGCAATTAAAATGTGTGGTGGCTGCATATTATTGTTTGTCCATTGGGAAAGCAGGATAGAGAGGAATCTCACAGCTACAGGGAGAGCAGTGCTGAGTAATGTATTCCAGATCACACACTGGAAGTAGTGATATTAAATCTACGAGCAGCTAGGAATTCTCAGTTATCTTGCTGCTGACGACTCGTATAGCCTGAGTACTTCAGGGAGGCTATGGAGACAGCATCTATGGAGAAAGCACCTTCTCTTTAAACACAGCCCCAAAGAAGAGGAGTTTGGTAATTTTCATTAATAGTAAAATGTCTGTGGGAGATCTGGATTGATTCTTTCCAATGGGGAAAAAATATAATTATCACAACAAAGGGAAAAAGAACAAAACAAGAAGAAAACCTGCTAGCATTTTTCAACAGTAAGAAAATGGGATTCACTTCTTCTAGATGAGTAAAACATAACTTGTGAATTCTTTTGAAAATGAAAAATATTTTATAATTTAAAAAAATAAAACAATATTGACATTTAGAGTGGCTTATTTTCCAAAAAATCTGAAAAAAATATTCTACTTTTAGTTAAAGCATTTCCAAAGAGAATTAAAATATGTTCAACGACAATGAAGTTTAGGAAAAGTTTAGAAATGTTTAGAAAATTTATATTTGGGAGTAAGTGAAATCTGTGTTTTGAAAATGTTGAACCTAAATGGGCAAAGGGACCCCAGACTCCTGCTCTGTTTAGGAAGACTGAAGACCTAAGACCCTCCAAGATGATCCAGATTCCTGGATGTACTACAGAGGTGACTTTCTCTCACACAGGGTGTCAGGTGTCCAGTCCCCAGAATCAATAAACCAGTTTATAACATATGTATGGCACTGTGGTGTCTACTAGACCTCTAAGTTCACAGATATTTCAGATTTCACAGCAAGGACACAGTAACCATTTTTATGAAACTAAAAGTGTTTCAGTCTGTGCAGAGTAGCTGCATTTGCTTACACTGGCTCAGAATCAGTTTTGTTTTACCTGAGATTTTACTGTCAGAAACTAAACACAAAAACATGAGTGTGATGACTTACTGTTTATAATTAGTAAATAGATACACAGAAAATCACTTTTTATATAGTAAGAGAAGAAAATTGTACCGCTACCTTTGACTGCATTTGACTGCATTCACTACATGCAAGATTCATAATTAATCTCTCTGAAACTTATTCCAAACTATGTAATCTCATACCTAAATTAGTCTAAGGAGCTTCATTTTAGCTTACTGGAAGATATATTAAAGTAATGGAAACAAGAGAATTTACTATCTACTTTATACTCACATTCTGCAAACAATTGTACAAACCACAAAGCAAAGGAAGACAGAACTCTTGCAAGAAATATGCTAACCTTTCCTAAGACAAGAGATGTCACTTTGAACCCAAAAGGTATTAGAATTCTCTCAAAAGAAAAAAAAATAGCCATCTAAATCCTATTTGTAAAATGAAAAGAAGTTGCTAAAAGAGTTTCCATTGGCTGGAATAAAGTCTTGTTCTCTTCAACATAAGTAGTGATTTCAGATCTGCTGGTACATAGGTCAGCTGCCTACTGCTCCAGCAGACCAAAGAGTAAGAAGAAAAACCTGATGCTTTTTAAGCTCTTGAATTTTTACTGTGTCATGCAGTGAGGGGATAAGTTTTTCCTTCTAGCAAGCATATGTCTCTCCTAACTCATGGATGACCTGAGGTCTTTAGAGAAATAGACACCATTGTCGAGTTACAGCTTCTCTGCAGCATCCCTTAAACATCTTGTCCTAATGGCAACTCCGCCTCCCCAGAAGCCATTGGCCATAGTGATTCTGCCTAACTCCATTCTCTAGGGCCTCCTGAAACCAGAGAAAATGAGCCTGTGCATGTTAGTGCTGAGTTTGTCAACATCAATTTAGCAGCAGGATAACCCCATGAATTTTCAAGTTTCTGGGGGAAAAAAAAATCTCTCTTTTCCTAAATAGGCACATATTTGCATAGAAAACCTTCAAACACAGTTTTGTTCTCTTTTTTCACCCTGCTTCACTGACTAGATCATTGTCAAAGGGGACCAAAAGAGAAATCTTTGAATTGAGCATCAGCTTGAAAAGATTGAGAATTATTTTAAAGATTCCTTTTCCATATGGCTTTGTCTTTTTCAGATTTAAAATTTCTTTTAAACTTTCTTTCCTGTCTTCTTATTAAGAGAATGTGCCAAAAGAATGATGTAGTTTATTGAATTGACAATCCCACAGGCACCTGTGTCTATTTTGATCTCAGTTGTATTCCTAAATAACACTAATGAAAAGTCTAAGATCTTTATTTCCCGGTGTTATTTTCATAAATTCAAAAGGGCAATGTTCTACTCTCTTAGGAAGTTTTTACTCTCAGTCTCCAGCTAGTCAGTATAGTTTTATAAGTCAAATGCCAAAACCACTTTAACCAAAATCTGTGATACATTCCTTGCCTAAAGGAACTGCATTATTTTAAAACCATAACTGCATCATAGAATGATATTGCTTGTTGTGCTGTTTGGAGGTGACTTGGGGGCAGACTAGGAGCTGAAATCTCAGCTGAAACTATTTTACCCTGTGAAATTCTCTGAAGTAAATCCATACAGGTAATATGGAGCAAGTAGCTCTGCAGACTACTGAAGCCTTTATAACTCAAGGATGCTTAATTTCCATGTTATCACTGCCAAAACATCTTAAATGAAAGAATTGCATCTCTGTGCAAGGGTCCTTTTAAAAGTAGTATCTATAATAGTCACGAAGGCATTGGTTTTCTTAATTATTTTTATATTTTGCTGCTAAACAACTTTTTAAGAAAAAACCCAAAGCAACAAAACAAACCACAACAGAACGTAAAATTGAGTATGCCTTGATGAAAATTTAACCTGTCTCATGAAGCCTAATTCTCATGCCTGATACATTTTTTGATGGTAATGGTGGGAGTGGTTTCCGTAGTTAACTCCAATGTTTAGGGTAATATGTGAATATAGGTAAGAGATTTTTTTTTTTGAAGATGACATTTTAAACTAATAGTATACAGTGTAAAAGGTTACCTGGCAGAGGTAACAGGTAACCCACACTGACAATTGTATGAAGCACACTGTAGCAGGAAGGATTTTGCCTTGGGGGGCAGGAGGCTGAAGGTCAGGCACGCTTGCTCACTTGTGGCACCAGCTGGTGTGAATCAAATGAGATTCAAATCATGCAGAGCCTCTTCAGAAGTAAATTTCAGGAGAGAAACTGAAATTTGTTGTGTCCTTTGTTCTGTTTTGAATGGCATTTTGGATTAGGCAGATACAGCAAAAAATGACTGTGGATCATGGTCTGTTTGGGGAACTAGTTTTGATCTATTGTTTACTTTATTCTTGCTTGTATCTGGAAATTCAGTTGTGACTGAGAACATATCCTAGAAGAGAAATGTGGTTTGCTCTTTCTTAAGCTGTGGCAGCCAAATTTTGGGCCATGCACTGCCACAGGAAGATCCTAGAAACAAAATCTTACAAGAAAAAATGTAGGGCCCTTGGAAATTACAAACCTGATAGTTAACATAGCGAAAGAGGACATTGTCCTTTCTGATTACTTGACTTCATTAAATCTCATATATTCTGTAACATACAGATGAGGTACACTGCAAAGAATAGAAAGAATGTTCTTCAATGTTATCAGTAAGGGTTCTCAGAAAAGTTTTGCTGTGTATTTGTGTGGTTATAGATTGTCTGGTTTTGCAGGCCTTTGGGAAATACTGAAAATCAAAATGCAGATATATAGACATATATTCTTTTGGCTCTTAAATACCCAAATCTCAACATTAACTTTAATGTACATCATCTCTCTGCAGAGCCTGCATGAGCTACACAGCCTTTGAACGGAATATTAAAACAACAGGGAACACTATTTCATATAGGAATAGGTACCAGCTAATATACCAGTTCAAATTTCCAGACGAGATTGGTGCTCCCTTATTCTATGCCAGGATGCTAGTGTGAACTTGTGTCAGCTGTGAAATATGTAGTCCTTTATAAAGGGGAAAACCCCAAGCCAGCTAAAAGATAACATACATAGCGATACTGCATGTCCTAATGCAGAAAATGATAAGAACATAAGTTACTTAACACCTATTGTCAAAAAGCAGCATAAATATAATTTTTAACAATATCTGGAAATATGTACCAATTTCTATTTTTGTTAAATTTGACTAAGTTGTTGGATTTGATTGTAGTCATGTTTTCCTGCTTGTTAGCTGCAGTGAAGTAGATCATGAAAATGTGCCACTGTCAAATCCAAAAGGTCGAATAGCAAAAAGGTGCTGCCAGCCACTGCAACTTTTTTCACTTGATCAATAAACTGTAGATAATAAAGTTCTTATATCTGAAAGGCATGCACAGCACAGTCATAAGAATACATAATACCTGCTTTTGTTATTGAGATACCAGCATTTGTTCTTAAGCGCACCAGAACACTAGAAAAGATGATAATATACATTTGTGACAACAGGCAGGAGCCTGCTCTGAGCTGCTGGCCAGTAATGAGTTAATGCTGTTCTCAGCTAGCTAGATTGCAGCTGTGAATAGCTAAATAATGAAGCTGTGGGGAAGGCCCAATGAAAAAGTCAGACAAAAGGTTATAAGTCTGAATAAATGACTCCTTGAGATTCAGTAGAAAAAAAAGAATGATATTAAAAAAAATAAAACTAAAAAACCACAAAAATTTAAATAGACTTGAAATTGTTATGACAATGTTATTACTGTGTGGCTTTTTCTATGAAATTGTTTTGCATGCTGCAGTTAGAAGCAGGGGAAGGTAAGAATTATGATATTTGTAATGATAGTTTCCTATACAAATACTTACAATAATTGTAGTCTTAGAAAGGTGAATTATTGTGTTCTGCCTGCTACATTCTTTCCAAATGCTTTTTAATAGTTTGTATTTAGTCAGAAATTATTTTTCAGAAAATTAAAAAGTGAATTGACAAGGAATTTCTCTTCTTTATGTTTGATTTTTTTAAACAAAACAACAGTTTTGATGTTTTCAAAATATTTGGCATAATTAGAACTGTTTTCAAATGCTAGTAAGCCAGTGTTAATTTTGTAAACTCTTTCCTTTCCTTAAGGACATATACTTATCTTCCTGAATTATAACTTAGTCTGCCTATATTAGATTCAGAACTAATGATATGTTCATAAAAATCTCATTACACAGGAAGGCGTATTACCTAAAAGCAATTTTTACTCTAAGAAATACCTTGGCATAATGCTGGCACAAAATAATGCATATGCTGGAAAAAATGTGTGGAGCTGGGTGCTCTATAGCTAAGAAAAAAAAAAAAAAAAGGGAATCTAAGCCACTGCCTAACTACCTCCAGTTCTGAAGATAATCCCTGGTGTCCTTATATATAGTACTGGTAATGGTGAGCAATAAGGAAATGTAAGAGAAAATCACAGTACACAAAGAACAATAGTGTCAGAGTGATCAAAAGGGTCTACTAGCAATCTTATCAGCATTACTAACATGAGAAACCATAGGATCCCAATCTGGGAATATTTGTTAGCTGCTGCACCTTGCCAAGGCAAGAAGAGAACACAGAAAGATTAATCTTTACCTTCCTATTCTATAATAAGTTGACAAAGCATCTCTAACATGTTACATGTAACATTCTTTACTTGTCAGCTGTTCTATGCCTGAAGGGGAATTCAGAAATTAAGATTCAACTGAGGTTTCTATTTCTTAACTATGGCATTGATGACCAAAATCCTCAACTCTGGGGTTAGTAGTATTAGCTGATTTCCAGCTCCACGTAGAAATAAAAACTAGTCATATCTCATTTATAGCTACTGGTGTTCTGGTTTCTCTCAGAAGGAAACCTGGGCATGTGAACTAGAGGAGACCTGTGATCCAGAGAAACAGATGATCTGGCTGATAGCAGGGATTAGGATTTAAGAGTATTCTGTGGAATGTTTATTTCTGTCTAGTCTGAATTCCAGATTCTATGCCTTCTTATATGCTTTAAAGGAAACCACTTTGCTTACTCTGACCCTGCTGTGCTGTGTGAACTCATTGAACCTACTTTGTAGAGCTGGAGAAGGGAATTTTTGCACATGTGTATGCATGTTATTTCTTGGGACTTGTCAGCTTTTGTTCTGTAACTTTAAGCATTTGTGTGTATGTATAGAATTGCTGCACATTTGTCTTTAGAGAGTTGGCGCAACTTCTAACTGACAGGTGGCACATGCTCTGTTCTATGTTTTCTTTCTTATAATATGCTGAATCTAAGTCAAATTCCCTTCTGAGGAAGTATTTAGTGTTTGGGAATGGATTATCTTGGTTTGTATGCTGTTTCTTATTAATAGCTGTTGATTCTATTGTAGCCTGCATTTTAGAGTTCCAGGAACACTAAACTGGAACACATGAATGAAGAATAGTTCCTGCTTTGGAAAAAAGTTAAGTGCTAGAAACTTGTCTCTGTTCACTTGTTCTGAGATCATGTGCAAACCTGATACTTTACTCAAAAGTACCTACTTCTGCATTTAGGAATAAACATTGATTTATGCCCTCTCTTGACATCTGGTTTGCCTTTTTTCTACGTTAAAACTTGGCTGCATAAAGCACTCTGAAGAGTACTTGTCCTCTGCATTCCATCTTTTGTCCATTCCCAGTTGCTTTAGTAACAGAAAACGTCAGAGAAGTCCTCCCCACCAACATGGCCATATCCCCTTTTTTCTATTCTTTTGGAAACTGTGAACATGACTAGGAAAGTTTATAAAGCAGTTTAGGCATCCTGATAACTTACAGGAAGAACAACTGGTATCTCTATGACAGGTGTAGAAAAGTCCTGACCCCCTGGTGCCTTATCAAGATAAATATTAAATAATAAGATTTTTCAAAAGTATGTTCAAATGAATTAAAAACTGCGAAAATATTTCTAGAAATAACATGCTAGTAAAGCAAGCTATAAATTTTTCACTTATGAGTGCTAACAAATACTTCAAACTTAAACTGAACTCTCAAGAAAAAAGATAAAGTCTTGTTAGATATAAAAAGTCGTGGGGATATAAAAACTTGTGGACTTTATGTAATACTCTGGGAGTTCCACTGCCTGTGATTTAAAAATTCTTATAGCTTCAAGTATCATAATGTACTGGAGAGCTTTCTGTTCTTGTGATACTTTTTACTAGCAAGGCTTTCCAAGTGCAACATGTGCTCTCATTTTAAACAAAGCAATATCACAAGAGACATCAATTGTGATCCATTTAATGTCTGAATATATCGCTACTGCATGAAACACTTGGTCAGTGGTTCAAAACAGAGAGCTGATGCAACTGTTGGTGCACCTTGTTAGACTGGAACAGAGTAGGTGTTATAATGGTAAATAGTGTGAACAGCTCAGAGTGGCACTTCAAGGGCATTCAATATCCCATACTGCTGGAATAATATTAACATATATTCCTCTTGAGGGGAAATAAGTTAAACCAGAGTAAAAATAATTGTTCATAAATCAGGGTGTTTTTTTTCATTTACCTTAAAATTTTGTGAATTGGAAAGACTGTTTCTATGACTACCATTTCTGCATGTATTTGATTACATTGTACTGTAATTTATGGAACAAAAATGCAAACCCCACCAGCAGTATTTGAATTAGAATGTAGCAGGTTTATAGCTTTGTTTGGCCTCAGGCACAAGTAATAAAATCCTAGCTTTAAGTACCATTGGGGTTTGTGGAATGAAGACATCTGCATTATTGTAATAAAGTGTTCCTTGGTGTAATAAATATAACTGACAGAAGTGCATGACTTCCTTTATGAAAAATATGTTGATAACAATATAGTCTTTAAATACTGAAGAAAGTGACTATTAAAATTTTATGCTTCCAGTTAGAGACAGCTGTTGAGCATTTAGGTGGTATTATCAGTTTACTGCTGGGTATGCCTAATAAGACTTTTAGTTTATAATTAAATTGAGAAATATGAATGAAAGAAGGTATTAACCTTCTGCTGATGAATGTTTGTAACAGTTAACATTTTAATTTTTCAATAGATATTTATGATAACAGGGTGATGGATTGGATCATAAGGAGTTTCTTTTGCCTTCTCCAGAAAGCTCTAGGGGAATTTACATTTATAGTTTGATCAAAAGCAACTTCACTGTCATCTTTTCAAAATTAGACAAAATACTATAGATGCTCTAGCTCTAATTTATTTTACCAAGCTGTCCACTCAATCTCCATTTATATGCCATCAACTATTCATTATACAGATGGTTTAGATGTACTGGTTAACTAAAATTGTTCCCAATGCAGGGTAAAGCATATCCCAGCTGGGCTATTGTTTCTGTTTGAGACATGCTATTGTCTTTTCCAGCTGATGTCCCTGTCAAAAGCTTAGTGTAACTCACTTCACTCACCTTTGATTAGTTAGATGCATATAGATAGACCTCTTTCTTTACTGAGTAGATGATTTTTTCTTTTTTAAAGCATGGCTGGTAGAGGAGGAGAGAATTTTATGTACAAAGGATTTAATCCCTTCAATCTTGTTTACCCTATATTAGTTAGAAGATGCTGAATCAGTTTGCACAAGTTAATCTGGCTTCCAATATTACGTTGCTCAGATGGCAACTGTGTCACTATTCAAAGGATTCAAATATTGATCTTTGAAGCCTTTCTTCTAGACATTAAAGGGGACAATTTTATTTTCTGGATCCATGTTTTATTTATACATTCCACTTTTTAAAACTAGTGTGGTTTATTACCTCAACACTAAAAAAGTAATGTAAAACTCTACTGTAAACTCATCAGGGTATTTAATTAAACTTTGGAGTTCTAAAGAACAAGATATTAATTTTCAAAATGTAGGTCAAGAATTAATCAGTAATATATTTTCATTGTAATATATTACTTGAAATAAACTTTCACATACTTTATTAATAAATCTAGCTCTTCATGTTTGCAAACTTTCCTAAGCCTTTATATGTTACAGATTGTTTTGAATACAGCATCTCTCTAGATTTTATTGTGCTGAAGTTCCTGCTTGAATGCTTGCTCTTTTGTAGTCATAACAACAAACATTTCTGATCTCTGACTGACAGGTTCCCACAATGATAACAGCAATATTTTTCTATCTTTTTAACTCTAAAGCACTGAAATTCCCTTCCTCATTCTGTTGTTATTCAGCCAATCCATTTCCATCTTTCCTTGCTCTTTTCCATGTTTTCCTTGTTTGTTTTACTTTTCCTCTTTTTTTTTTTGTCCCCTTTTCTTTCTACTGTCTCAGTATCGTTTTGTGACAGTGCAAAGACTTCAAAGATGAAAGGCTTCATCTTTGCACAGTCACAAAATTGTGTCAAACATTGCATGTTATTACCAAACCAGATTTTTCAACCCTAAAAAAAAGGAGGTGCCGGACTTGGACTTAGAGCTATTGTAAATGGGAGAAACAAATAATAGATTACCTCAAAAGCCCAAATTAAAATCTCAGTATTCTAGAGGATGGTCTTCCTCTTAGACACTCTCAAAAGAATAACTTGTGCTTCTTGTTTCTAAATTGTTTTTACTTATGTCCGACCATGTCTTTGCTTTTGCTGTTTCTGGCGCTCTGCGGGTGGAAGGTGCTTCTAATGTTCTTTGCCAGTGGAAAATCACATGTGTGCTGGCCTTCATCTTGGCTGAGCACTTCTAATTGGCATATATTTTTACTTGTAAACAGAAATATATAAAAAAGTAGGTTTTAGGCTTGCTGAAACATTTTGGAGGTTTGAAGATTTTTTTTCTCCCAAATTAACAAGCCTTTTCTTTGTTTATATTTTTTCTCCTCTATTTATATTTCTGGTCATGTTGGAGGTCACTTTCTTTGAAATAGAACTTAGAAAAATCTCATCTGCTTGCAGAGAAATATTGTTGTGGGGTTATGATTGAATTTTTGAGTAATCAAGATTATTACCAGGTCAATACTAAAGAGTATTTAAGAAAACTGTTCTTCAGTGATGATTCAAGGGAATAATACTTTTCATTTTTAAAATGAAATTCATTATGACGTCTCCCCGTGTTTCATATGAATTGTATAATCTTAGAATGGTCAAGAGAGGTTGGCATTAGTATTGTAATTTTGCAGTGAACCAAGGCTAACTAAGTCTAAATTACTTTCTCAAGTTAATGCTGAAGTTCAGGAAAAAATGAGAATAGGATGCTAATGAACTTAAAATTATATCTAACCCAGTGGGTGCCCTCAAATTTGAAAAGTTATTACTTAAGCTTTAATAATAATATCATTATATGAAACATGAGAGAACAAATCTTGGCTCTCAGGTCAGTTACAAAGTAAAGTACATCTCACCAAATGACTGCAGACAGTAAGCCAACTATCTAAAGCTTTCTGTCACCTGTGTTCTCAATATCTCAATAAAGTCTTAGAATATTACTATTGGATAAGGAATTGTGGGGTTGAAGATACTTCAGTCAATGGCGGTAACTTGCTCCCTTCATTATACCCTGGAATTAAACAAACATTATTCAAAGTTATCTAAGTTGATTCAGTTTGGGAAAGGGAGAAACTAGGAAAGGTGTGGAGAAAGGTAGGCTGAAAGAATCTCCTGACACAAACTGGTAAGACATGAAGATTCTGCAGCATCCATGCATGTACACAGAAATACATGCCTGAGTAGAATTAAATATAATACAGAACCAAATCCCTGATATTCCAAAGGGTTCAATATGAATATAAACTGTGTTTTAAGACACACTCTTTAAGGTTACCTGACCTCATTATGAAAGTACTTCCAAAATTAAAAGTATCAAGGTGAATCTGGCTTTAGCACATCATTAGTATTGAACTACACAGAAAAGACCAAATCCTATGGTTTTCATTCTGCAAGTTTCAAGGAGAGTTTGATACTGGTTGTCTCATTTATTAAGAGCCTAGAAAGACTGTGTAGTTTTGGGTGTGGTTTTGTGGGTCGGGCTTTTTTGTGTTTGTTGTTAGGCTTTTTTTTTTTTTTTTTTTTTTAAGATTCTAAACAAGCTGTAAAATATTAAACACTGTGGGGTATTTTAATGGTACACAACTTTACCTAATAATATGAAACTTTTCAATTATCCTGTTAGATGTAAGAGAGAAAAGTCTCCCCAAAATCCCTCGTGGTTATTTTGGGGAGTGTCTGTATTGTTTTTGGAATAATTTATAATATTCACATGTGCAGAATGAGTAAATATGTCTGTGGGTTTATGTCTTGGCAAATACACATACAACCCCATTCCCAGATGATAACTAGTGTTTGCTGAAATCTGTTATGAGTAGACTCTTCTTTAACATGCTATCTACCATCAATTACTTGCTGAATTTTGAAGTTACTGACTTCAATCAGTAATACACTCTGACACATTTGTGTCTCTGTCCTCAATTTACAAAATAAAAAGCTATGAGCCACATAATCAGGGTTTGTGTTTGGTTTTTTTTTTTAACAATCAGAAAGTATGTAGCTAAATCTTAGTCAAAAAATCAAATGCTTGCATATTTGAGGGGACAGGTAGAAAGGAGAATTAATTTTTCATGCAAGGCATTTATTTAAAAAAATGTTGGGGATATGAGCAAGATTATTATTACAGATTCCCATTGGAATTAAGTAAACTCTTCTGATTTCAGGCTTTATCTAAGTCACTTTGTATCCTCTATAAGAGTTTGGTTACTTTAACACAGACCTTTCCACTTCTTTCTCTTTGGGAAGTAAGGGAAATGCTAATAGTGAGTCTTTCCTACTCTAAAATGTTCCTACTCTAAAATCAAGAGCAGAGATGAAATTCTTCAGAAGTATGATGAACAAGGAAAACAATCATCAGGTGAGAAGTTGGGATACAAAGCTCTCTTGGTTAAGTTTGCTTCAGGCTTATTTGCTGTATTTGGGTGGTCTTTAATACTGAGTCCTTATTTAACCTGAATTTTTTCCTTTTCTTTAGCCTTTTTGCAAAATTTCTCCCACCTCCCCCCACCCCTTGCCCCTAAAGTTAACATTTACTTTTACTACATTGAATATTGAAACAATATCAGGTCACATTGGGCATTTCATATGAAGAAAACCACCCTAAATATTTTGTTTCATAATGGATTTTTTTTAAATACAAAAAAAATTCAATTTGGTTGGACCTAAATTAAAACAAAAATGTTTTGATGTGGAATTTTTTTAGTGTTTTCTGTTGACAGCTAGACAAGCACCACAGAAGTGTTATTTCCATTTCTGTTGTTAAATAAAGTGGCACCATTCCTCATTATGCTCTTATTGATTTTTTTAGGGTTTTTTAAAAGAAGGTTATTTCAGAAGCATGGCATCTTCTCAGAACACTCAGGTTTTGTTTGCCAATAACATGTGTTGTTCTGTAAGTTGTGTGATTACACCGAGTTAAACATTTGTGCTACCAGAAAAAGAGTTTCTTGTTGATGACTGGTATATGCTTAATAAATGTCATTGTTCCTTCCATAATTTTTCTGCTCTTGTCTTCTCTTTTCCCTTGATTGTTACCAAATGATGTTTCAGACAATAGAATGATTAACAGCAATCTTGCTATTGTTTTTGAATCAGAGTAATTACCTTTAGTATAGTTTGTGCAATCAGACCATATCCATATGTGGGACATGGTTGAATGAGAATTCTCTCTGATGATTACTATAATGAACCCATGGGTGTTAATTTCGCTCAAGAAGTGAATTTCTGATTCTTTGGAAAGACAGCAAACTACATTTTTGGGTTGGGGAGGAAAAAAATTGTTAGAAATGCAAATTCAGTAACCCAGTTTAATCACCTGATGTGTTTGCAGCTGTTTTAGTGCTAAAGCAGGAAGAGTATTTGACCAGATGGCCTTTGGACAAATACATAGTCTAGATCTTTTGTGGCTAGCTACTTAACTGAAATTGATTAAAGTGGGTAGGTACTGCTGTTTAATCATGTGGATATTGTGGATCACAGGCAAAAAACCCCCATTTAGTTCTTCTCTAAACTTAAATACAACTAGTGCTTACTTCCCTGAGTAAGGTTGCTAATTTTGCTTTGCTATATTGCAAACGTTTTGAAAGTTCTTCTGTTACAAGGTAAAGTAGGTGTGTGAAGTTGATATTTTCAACTACAAATTTCTATTCAGTGGAAGTCACAGGATGTAAAAAGTTTTTAAAAATAGGTTCTCAAATGTTACACTGCCTTTTTTTTCCTTGTTGCTCGTGTTTTCCACTTTGCACTTTTTGGACATCAGGTTGATGATCCAAAACTGTGAGGAGTAATTGATAGACCAGATTGTTATGCCTCTATTCATAGAGGGGCTTCAACACACAGGGGACGCTGGAAAATGGGAAACTCATGAAGTTTGTCCAAGTCCTGCAGCAGGGTAGGAACACCCCATGCACCAAAACAGGCTGGTGGTCAAGTACTTGCGAAAGAGTTTTGTGGCAAAGGACGTGGGGGTCATGGTGGAAAATGGGTAGACAGTGAGACAGCATCGTGCCTTTGTAGCAAAAGAGGCCAACAGTATCCTAAGATGTATTTGGAAAAGCATTTTCAGTAGATTGTGGGAAGCTGGCAGGTGTTCTGTCTTCTCTCCTTAGACTGGTGAGACCACATCTGAAGTGTGATATCGAGTACTGCACTCTGGTATAAGAGGCATGAAATACTGGACTGGGTCCAATAAGAGACAAGAGATATGTTACTTAGAGCATCATACATAGGATGAGAGGCTGAGAGCTGGGATTATTCAGCTTGAAAAGGGAGGATGGTCAAACACTGGCACAAGTTTTCCAGAAAGGTTACAAAGTGTCCACCCTTGGAGAAGCTCAAAACCTGACTGGACAGACTCTAAACAACCAGTTGTAGTGTATACTTCCTTGAGCATGAGGATAGGACTAGGCAATTTCAGGAAGCTTTTTCCAAACTCACCCATTTTGTGATTTTAGATTAGGTAAGTGTAATTCTAGTAATAAAAGTGATATCAATGTACTGTGGAACTGTTAGTCTTAAGGAACTCTAGGTATTTCAGACAGTTTTGTGTACCTTAAAGAACACTACACTGCACTTTCAGAAGATGTGGCAGATTATATCTGATGAGATCCTAGATCTTTTGGCACTGGCATAAAAGACCCCAGATTCCTTTTGCCAACCTTCAGAAAGATCTGTCTCAACTTTGGGCGGTGTTCTTGTTTGTCAGCACCCCAGACTCAGGAATACTTTGATGTTAATATTTCTGGAATAAAAAAGCTGACTTGTGTTCAGACCTTGCTAGATGTCTAGTATGTTGCTTCTTCATGCTGTGTGTAGAGTATGGTGCAGACCTCATATCTGTGCACATTGTGTGGAAAGAATGATATACTGTGTTTTCACACAGGATATCAGAGCAATGCAAGCCATCATCTCTTTACTGTCCTTTTTGTGTGAAGGTCTCAAGGCATGGCTGGCACTGTGGGAACTGAAAGCATAAATCACCATGGGAATCAGATTAGGGGAGTACAGATAACCCCAAGCATGTGCAGAGGCATTGTGTTTTATACTAATGTTGCCAATCTGGATACTTACATGAGAGACTTCATTATTTCCTTGATAAAATAAACCAAACCAAAACAAAAAATATTAAAAATTAGGAGATGCTTTTTTTCCTTTCTTTTGCTAAAGAGATCTATTCTGTTGTGCAAAATGTTAGTGAAAGACCAGAGTTTTGATAAGGCCAAGGCAAATACTCTTGCGTAAGATATCTGCTAAATCAGAGCCTGAGGTTGCTGCTAGCTCTTGGCTTGTTAAAGCTCTCAGCAAGCTGGTGTCTTAACACTGCTGGTGCTTGAGAAACTGATGCAAAAGGTCAGTAATCTTCATAAGTTTCTGTTTGGGCCTGAAGCTTCAGAAGACAATTTTGCATTTAAAAAACAAAGCAAAGAAAATTACCACCCCATAACTACTTCCTCCCCAAGAAAACCGCCAAAAACCAAACAAATTAAAAAAAACCCAACCCCAAAGGAAACAAAAAAATCAACAAACAAACCCTAACAAAAATTACCCTTGCTGAGACTGCATGGAAGATGCTGTAACTTTCATGCTAGTGGAATGTTGCTGAAAGTTAATTAAAAATCCCATGCAAACAAGTAAGAGAAAACTGAAAATGCGAAGGTATAAAAAGTCATATTGAGGAAGATACACTGTGATAAGGTCAAACTACTGTCATGACTTTCTGTCATCTTTGAAAAATCCCTGCCTGATCCAGTGTATTTGCTGTGATGTTATACTAGAATGCATCTGTTCCTGATACCCTTTTATAAAAGTGGGAGAGAAAAGACCAATGGTAGCTTATGGGTTGTGCACACATTTCCTTGAAGTGATGTTTACAGTATTTCATAGTGGTGCCCCATTTCAATTCTACTTCTCAGTTAGCTTGCAAGAATCATGAGCTAAAGATGACATGTAAAATTTAAACCTTTATGTCCTAGTGAACTCTTCTGTGTCTAGTACAACAGGCAGTACAAAATCAGGACCTTTGTACACTACAAGGATGTTTTTCTGAAGGCTAGAACATGGTGCATATGCACCTGCTTAAATTCTGTACTGCCTGTATTTAACTTCTATTTACTTCAGCAGTCTACAACCAAAATAAAACATATTTCAGTAAAATTTATTAAAAGTGTCCATACTTTAATATCCTACCCCCCGGCCATCCACTCTTTCATAGAGAGGTAGATTGATAAGTGTTGACTCTGGACTTTCTCATGGGACAGAAATAAAGTGTGTTTAAAATTGCTAACATTCACTTAATATCTGAGTTCTTATTAGACATTAAACAACAACAAAAGTTTTGTGCTTTAAAACTTACTTATGTACTGAAAGAAGGAGTTTATGAAATTACGTCCAGAATAAAACATCATATATCAGAAAACTAATTTTTTCTCTATGAATGCATAACAGCCTAGCTGTCACATCTGCAAAACAGTTTAGAAATAAAAGCCATGTATTTGAGTATTGTATAACCTGAAACAATTTGGCTATAAGGACCTTGCTATGTATAACTCTAAACCACTTTCAGGATTTGCCATTGTTATAAATTTCACTGAATACTGTTGTATTCCTCCCTCTCCTTGCCTCAACCCAATACGGTATTCTCTTCAAATTCCTGTAATGCCACTACTGCACAACTAATGTTTCTTCAAGGCTGATAATTTTATGAAATATTAGCCAAAACACCTCCACCAGTATTTGTGGTTTTAATATTAAAAATAAAAAATAAAGGCAACCAAAAAAGTCCCCACACTGAAAACTGGAGTCTTTCTCTAATCAGCCACTGCCAGATTTAGAATTCAGTTTTAACGGATGAAGCAATCTTTATACATATATTTAATTCAATTGGATATTTCAGACTTTGGGTTGACTGGGACAAGGAAATAAAAGCATAATCTCTAGAGAATTGTGAAAATATATGTAACTGAAAAGGAGAAAAAAGATTGCATTGCTTTAAATTCCAACTTGACTAGGAACGACTGTGAGGTTGTACATATACTACCAAATTGATTATTTCCTTAAACCTAGAGAGAATTTCCTTTTTGTGTGTTAAGTTTTGGCATGTTTTCTTCTATTACAATCATATTAATTGGATTCAAATATAATCATAACATCTTACATATTAATATTTTCAAATTTGAAAATAACTACAATTAGAGTCTTCTGTATTTCTTACAGGAAAGAAACCAAAACCCATCCATAAAAAGAACCACCCCAGTAAACATCAACTTACTGAATAATTAATTTAAAAGCAGATTTCTGTACTTCTGTGTGATGATGGGAAGGAGAATCAATCCTTTATCCATCTTTAGAGTTGAGATCCATCAGCCAGTAAAATCAGTAGAAAACTGGATTGTGATAACAGGTTTTTCACTGCTCTTGACAGAATATTGTCAGCTTACCATGGTGTTTATCTTTGCTTATTCTCTCACCTCTTTACTTTTCAAACAAAACAAGTTGGTTACAAGAAATAAAGGAGGTGGGGTACCTGGGAGTCAGGAATGAAAAAGTGGTCTGAGTGACTTGAATGAACAACTTCTCCTGAAATTTTAAAAAACCCCAAGTTTTTTACTTGTAATTTTCTTATTTCTATGCTTGTAGTATGACATTTTTTTTTAGGACTTGTCCTAATCCTGGAAACTGATCAGTTTATCTTGTTTCCATTTTCAACATGATAATATAATGAAGCTCTCACATGACTGGGCCAGAGCAGTTTAGGATGTTGCTGATGCCTGAGTGAAAATTGGCAGTGACTGTCTGCATCTGGTTTCTTCTTTCGGTTTCACAGTTCTTTGTCACCTCTGTTACCACTTCGACTATACCCTTGCCATTGTTTTTGTCCACTCCTTGCTTATGTTGGAACTAGAATCTAAGGAAAAGATCATGTGTAGAAAAATTAATACAAAAGTAATTTTTTGACAGTTTTTTTTTTTTTATATAAGGACTTCACTTTGTAAACTTTATGATTTTTGCTTGATCTGGTATATTTATACAAGTAGCAGTAACGTATTTTAGCTGATTTTTTCTTCAAAAAAACTGGCACTACACAGGTATTCTAGGTGGTAACTTATTTCCTGAAAATCCTGGGTAGAAGGTAGCATAAGGCTGGGGATCCCCTCCTCATACAAAATACATTACGAGATCTTGCAGTCTCAGCTTCCAAAAGAGGCGACAGCTCTGTTGCCTGAGATATCAGTGAGGCACACTGATAAGTCTCCAGAAGCAAATAGCACAAGCTTGTTGCTATGTCCTGTGGAGGTTTTCTCTGTTTCTCTGATCTGTTGCTATTGTTAATCCTATTGCTGTCCTTAGTAGCAATTTTCACGCTGCTGCTTATAAAATGATCTTTAAAACTATTATTCTGATGAGCTTAATATTATGTACGTATATGAGATTGCTGCAAGTCTTTATTACCAATATTAATATTACCAATATTAACTAAATAAATTACCTAAAAAATTAATAATGCATCCCTTAAAAGACCAGCCATGTGTAATTATATATAATTTAGAAAAAGCTCAGAAGATGGTGTGCTGTGTTTTTCTACAGTATCCTAGCTGCATTGTTGAAATCAATTTAAAGTATGGGTACTTGTGAGCTTCTGATTTATAATTCTTCCTATAGAAATAAACTATTTTGTCACTGATGCCATGGAAATCCTTTTGCTGGTGATCATCCAGAGCCTGTGACAAATATTGCATAAAGTCAAACACTATATTCAGTTACAGAAATAAACTGGAAAAAACCCTGTCTATTTTGAGCCAGATGTAGACTTTGGTTCATAATCTGCATGTACAAGTACTTATCAACAAAATGATCTGATTTTGCAAACTTAATGAACAGTCTACTTCCATATATGCAAATCTTCTAACAAGGATTTTTTTACAGATTTCTGGTAGCTTTAGTGAGCATGTTATATGACTCTATAAATAAATATTTGTTGCACATTTTAATGTGTGACCTTCTAGACTAGAATTTTTACTAAGTTTAGATAGAGTTGCAAGGATAATAAGAAATATTAAACTGCAGAGGGCTATATTTTTCAAAGGAAAGATGGTTCTTTTCCCAGAAATGATCTATTGCTTAGTTTTTTAGTTGATTCAAAATAAAATATTTCTCAGTTGTTACTGATTTGTGATGTATCCATAAGGAGTCTACTCAGGGTGAGAGGTGGGCTCGAGTGAGTTCTCGGCTTGAGAACCAAGACTTCTGAGACCTCCTTTCTCTTAGATCTAAAGGAGACTGGTCTCTTTATGTAAATGCTTTTATGGTGTGTGCTGAGCTGACTGGCATGAAAACCTCTGAAGAACTTAAAACTCTTTTACTAAACATGCAATGTTGGTTTCTGGATGCATCATTCAGAGTGGTGATGGTTACACAAGATGACAAAAAGATTTTAGCCCTGAAATGTGTGCTGTTAATGCCATGGAGATTTCTTTGGGGATCTTTGCACAAAGATGTCATCTACTTGTTCATTTGTAAGCTTTGTCTTACATTTGAGCCTACTGGCATTCAAAGTCCAAATATTTTCTCTTTTTTTAGAAATTCCTTTATGTTTTTGCTGGGCTGTGCCAAGAGGGCAAAAGGTAGAAATGAGAGCCTAATGTATGTTTAAGACTTTTTGACATACGCCTCTTCCATAGAGTTTACAAATTCTGGAAGGGAGAAATCTCTGCTTTGGCACTGGAACAGGAATATTCAGTGAGTCAGTGAGGAGTCAGAACATCTTGAACATGTTGGTCTCAGCAACAGAGCTGTGACAATCTATGCACTTTTGTAAGAAGAATTAATGAAGCTTCACAGGCATCTGTTGATGCTACATTCACCATACACAACTTTTGTGGGTGCAGTTCAGCTGAGTTTTTTTCTCTATCACCTACATAACTTCAGTCTGGCTATTGGATCATGCGTGCTTGTTTTCATAAAAAGATAATTTATGAGCCATCCTCTTTCTCCTTACAGATTTCACAGCTACCTAATTCATTCATTTTTCTGACACTGAAAATTAATTTCCTATGTCCCCTGATGTTGCATTATATGATGACTAATAAGAATCATTACAGTCATTTTGAAAAACAAATAAAACCTAAATATGAGTCTAGAAGAGAAAAACTGAACTCTCTGGAGGGAAGCATTCTTCTTTTCCACCTTAGCAATTACAAGTGTGATCCTTTGCTGTCCTGGGATTGAACTGATGCCATATCACAGATCCAAGTGCAGGATGAAAGCTCCAGGGGGAAGACAGGAAAGCTCCCCTGTTCTGGAAGAAAATACCACTAGCTCCTCATTCTACTATGATGAATACTGTGAAAATGAAATATAGGGAAGCATAAGCTTAGAAGAAATCTCCTGTGGAACAGTTCTTGCAAAGCTACTTGCATGCAGCTAACCCTGCTCAATCAGATTATGGTTTTGTCGATACAACTCAGTGTGCTGTTGCCCTTGCTTGGGGTTATTCTATTTCAGATGTAGGACTTTACATTTTCCTTTGTGGGAACTCATCACATCTTATTTGCTCATTCCTTCCAGCAACCAAAAGAAAACAAAAGTGTTTATTTGTGCAAGAACATGTAAATTTTGCTGTTACACTTCCTACAAGGAGTACAGTCTGTGAAGCTCTCTTATGCCTTACTTACAAATTCTAACCTGTGACCTTAATGCCCTTTATGGCAAATTTTCAGGGTTAACAAGTTTCATCATACTTAGAAATTAAAAAGCATGTCTCATACAGCATATAATTTAATCCTTTTTGAAAATTTTCATGTATATTCAATCATCTGAAGTAATTTAATCTACTGTGGTATTGTGGAAACCTCAGCTCCTTTCTCCTTGAACTACTTTTAGTGCTTATCGAAATTGAGCTATGAAAGAAAAATCTGGGCCAGTTCATTTACTGAGGTTGGTTACTCTTGTGTTTAATATTCTCTAATGATCCTCTAGTGTATTCCTAAATGTGTGTTGCTATCCAATAGATTATAGCACAGATACCTAAGCTGCATAACAAAAGGAAAGTAGTTGCTGGAGAGGGATGACTGTTAAGGAATATATTCATGAGCAGCTAGTCTCAGTTTGGCTGTGTCCACAGATTATCTGGATCTTTTTAATTTAAGAAACTTGATGGACACAAAATGTAACTGATATGAAAGTCTCCTAGAAATAATTGATGAGGTAATGTTCTCTGAGGAATAAGAATTTGCTGTGCTCTGTCTTTAGCTTCCAACAGATATGAATGAACACAAATATTGCACTGTTTTTGGCAGGGAGTGCTGTGGTAACACTTGGTGTGTAATGCTCTCAGAATTTTCAGCTCTGGCAGTTGCAGCTTTTGCTTGCCTGGAAAATTTGCTTTTAACTCGACATCAAATGAACATGAACGAGCCTGCTCATCGGTAAGTGAGTAATCCATTATTCCGTAAACGCAGACAACGCCATCAAGTTCTGCCCAAGAACTGAAATTGTCTACTCAACAAGGAATTTAATATTAGAGGGCAAAACTTGATTGAAAGTAATACAAAGAATGTTTTTTATTTCTATTTCAGAACACATTTCCGAAATACAGATAAGACAAACTAAAGGATTCTTCTACTCTTTGAACTTAAATAGTATAGCTCTCTTTTTATCATCATGTTGGATAACCATTGCTTTTCCAACTATCCCAGGAATAGTTATACAGTCAGCATAAAACCACTCTGCTACTTGTGGTTATTTGTATTTCTAAAAATCAAACTAGATGGACAAAGCTCCTTCAGACTCTTTTCTTTATCTGGTAGACAAAAAAAGAAAAAAAAAGAAAAAAAAAGTTGATTTCCCTCTGAGGTGTCAGCTGAAAATGTGAAAATGAACTCTGTGAACTGTGACCAGACTAGGTCTTCGAATTCTATTATTTAGGAGGTTAATTCTATTTGCATACTAATGTCCTTGTATTGTTTATATGAGCAGGGAGAAGTATTACATATCAATTCCTTTCTTTTAGTTAACTCTCTTGGAAATGAAGAGCTGGTAGTTCCTCCAGGAGAAATCTCAAGGCAAAGGATGTTCAGAAAGATCAGCTGAGACACTTCACTGAAACAGCACTTTAGATAATTTTGTAACGAAATATCTAGCATATACAAAAGAGTTTATAAGTAAAACTCTTAACAACAAATTATCCCTACATTAATAAAAACACAGCAAAGCAAAAATAGGTGACTGTGTGCAACTGTAATAACACCTTTTTTTAGAGACTTTGAAGACAACATGCTCCATTAAAAGTGTGGAGTTTTGGCTATGTATGAGCCCTGAATTTTGACATCTGACCTATTTTAATAAAAGATTTTGTATATTGATATCTTTATTAACTAAATTTGTTTTGTATAGAGTAAGTATAAAAGTTTATTTTACAGATGATTCCTCTTCAGAATTAAATCTCTTCCAGTATATGTAATTGCAAACCATCTGTCTAATTTCATATGATAAAAAAAGTGAAAATTAAGTAATTTAAAACAAAATGGTCCTGGCACATCTGAAAGAATGAAATACAATTCAAAGAGAGGGAACAGAAAATAAGAGATGAGAGGAGAGGACATAGTAGCCCTAGGTCTTCTCTGGAATCTAGACCCCTCAAATGGCTTTTTATCGGGAAAAAGTCATTTCAGAAAGTAAGAGCCTTGAATTTATGGATGTACTCATATGAGTACTAATGTTATTATCCAGCATTATAAACATATATTAAAGATGTTTATATTGTATAAAAATGCGCACACAGTGCCTTTATTGCATGTAATGACCATATCGTTGCTCTCTCATGAGATCTACAAACCTTAAGAGTAGGATGGATCCTTGGATTTTTCTCTCTCTCCCTCTCTTTTTTTTTTTTTTTTTTTTTTTTTTTTTTTGCAGAAGGTCTTTCAAAAGTATCTGTAACAAATTAATATTTACCCTGGAAGATCTGATCACAGTGTCAGTGATCCTCAACTTTTTTCTTTTTCTGTACTTTTGTTTTATGAAGACAATTGCATTTGTATTATGAGCTTAGATTTCAGTAGAAACAGTAAGATGGGTGTTAATATATCTATATTGCCCAAATTAACATAATTATATTATCTCTATATATGAATTAATCTGCATATATTAATGCACTGAGACAGAAATGTGAGGGGGGAAAATTATGTTACTAATGAACATTTGATATGTGCTTTAAGATCTTGAAAACAAAATAACAACTAACTAGGTATTCAGCTGCTGGTAGAAACTGAGCATTGTGGAAAGGAGATACAATCCAACTTGTCTACTATTTTCAACTTGTTGCAGATTTGTTAATATAGATACACTGTTGAAATTGAGTAATAGCTGTTTAAAAAAATCTATTGATAGAGATTTTCACCTGTAAAGAATCTACTCAATACATTTCCTAGAAGAAGATTTTTCTGTTTGATTGTCCATAGCATGAAGGAGAGATGAGTTTTTGTTGAATTGTGTAAAATCACAGAATCATAGAATTACTAAGTTTGGAAAAGACCTCTAAGATCATCAAGCCAAACCGTTAACCCAGCACTGCTGTGTTCACCACAAAACCATGTCCCCAAGTGCCATGTGCACACACCTTTGGAGCACTTCCAGGGATGGTGTTTTCACCACTTTCCTGGGCAGCCTGACCACAGTTACAGTGATGAAATTATTCCTAATTTTGTTTAAACCTCCCCTGGTACAACCTGAGACCATTTTCTTTCATCCTGTCACTTGTTACCTGGGAGAAGAGGCAGCACCTCCCAGGCAGTGAGGTGGTTCCCCCACCTGGCTACACCCTCCTTTCAGGCAGTTGTAGAGAGCTGGAAGGTGCCCCCTGAGCCTCCTTTACTCCAGGTTAAACAACCCCAGATCCCTCCACTGTTTCTTGCGTAATCTGTTCTCCAGACCCTTCACCAGCTCTGTTGCCCTTCTGTGGACAGGCTCCAGCATCTCAAGTATTTTCTTGCAGTGAGGGGCCCAAAACTGAACACAAGATTTGAGGTGCGGCCACACAATTTTTTGGTATAGGCCAGGATGCCATTGCCCTCCTTGGCCACGTGAGATGAGAATACTACTAGGAGAGCCCAACAGAGGAGCATGGTGATAAAAGTGCATGGTTGTGACTGCTTACAGAAATGAATTTTGTGTGTGCAATGTAGGAAATTTGGAATTGTATTGACATGTTCATAGAACACAGTCAGGAAAACTGCATATCATCTGCTAATTCACCTTATTAAATTAATAAAATACTAATCAAATCTGCCATTGTAAGTTCTGTTCTTTTTAGATTATTGTTGGTTATGAAAATGATTTCAGGATATATCATAAATTCCCATGCAGCTGTCACTGTACTGTATCATTTTTAAAATATGAAACAAAATTTAAGCAACAAAAGGCCTGATTTTTTTATTCATTAGCATTACATGTTACTATTTTCTGTAGATAAAAGAGAAAAGAACAAAGTACATGTGACCATAGGGTCAATGATGTTCCTTAGTGTTTTTCTGGCAGAGCTCAAGAAAACAACTTCCGTTGCAGGCTTGACAAAAATGAGAAGTTTCAGTCATGACTGTGTTACTGAAATAGTTGTTTTCTTCCTTTAATTATACATTTAAATACTTTCCTTTCCTATACCCTTAAATGGAGGGGACCAGATCTGACAGTCTTCTTTCCCCTGGTCCCCTTGTGGGTTGACACAGGTGGGCAGCTCAGCACCACACAGGTCACTCCCCCACCCTCAGAGGGACAGGGAAGAGGGAAAGAAGAGTAAAATCAAGAAAACACAGCAGTTGAGATAAAAAGATAATAAATTAAAAAGTGAAGTGGAAGAAGAAAGAAAGAAAACAGAAAACAGACATACAAAGGCAATCATTTACCATGTCCCAAAGGTAGGCCAATCTGTTCCTAGGCAAAAGGTGGCTAACTTCCCTATACTCCCTTCTTTTCCCTTTAATTGCTAAACCTGCCATTATATGGCATGCAGTATCTCTGGTTAGTTTGTGTCATATGCTCCCTTGCAACCTCCTGCATGAGCCCCAACCTATTCACTGTGGTAGGGCAGACTGAAACAGCAAGGATCTTGGTGCTGTGCAAATGCTCCTTAGCAAGAGCTAAACAGGTTTTTTATCTGTCTCATTTTGGCCATAAATCTAAACCAGCATCAAGCTGCTATGAAGAAAGTTAACTCTGTCCCAACTAGGCCCAGTATGTCCTCACAATAGACAAGTTTCTTTCAAATAGATCAAATCAACAACCTAGGGATCCTTTTCTTCTAAAAGGGATGGAGTAGAAGACAGAAATATTGGGGGGGAAGAGATGGGCAGTAAGAAATCTCTACCTTATTTTCCCTCTTTCTTTAAATAAGAGAGAAATCAGTTCAAAATATATCGACTAAACTCTTTAGCGAGTTACAGAGGATTAACTCTGTGAGAGAGCATGTGTTTGATGAGGATAGTATCTGACAAGCAAATCTGACAAGGATAATGTTCGCAAGATTCCAGCATCTAAATGTGTGCTTAGTTGAAGAAGGTCTCAGTCATTTTCAGTCTGCTTCTCAGAGAAAAATTTTCTGCAGCCTCTAAAAGGCATCTGACAGAAAGATAAAATGCTGATCACAGAGAGAAATAGCAAAGAGATAAAAGAGAATACAAAATACTGAAGAAGGGGGAGAAGAGGAGGGTCAAATCAGAGGTCTCTCTTTGTAGCATAGGAATATTATGCAAAACATCACTTTTATCATTATTAAATGTTCCCTACATAAATTCCTGACAAGTTGATGAGAGAAAAGGTGCTAAAGAGAGTACAGGGAAATATTCATTATGTGTAGCTTTCCAAGTAAATCAGTTATGTAGTATTGTGGATAATTTACAAATAAAATTGCAAATGACAACATTCTGACTTTTGTGTCTTAATAGCTTTCTCTTTTGTTAGGGTCATTATAAGTTTCATTATTTTGAACTTTGACTCCTCCAGAGTAGAGAACGTGTTTAACTTCACAAGAACTGATGACCATCAGTACCCTCTTCTTTCAGAGCTCCTTCTTTTGTTCATGGTTAGCATATTAAAGTTCTCTCAAACTTCTGGCTTTTAGAATAACTCTTTCCAAAGGAATATTTCAGTAATATATTTGATTTCTGGAAACTCTGTCAGAGTCAATGGGTAGGTTTTTTAGTTTAACTGTTTTTCAGAGACATTTTAGCATAAAGTTAGCTCTTGTTGGGATCTTCCCCAATGAGTAATAAAAATTTGACTAACCAACCGAACAATATATGTTTTAACTTCAAATCCATCACTTAATTTTTCAAGGTTTGATGTTCTCTTTCTTCTGCCATTGGAGAGTGGGAAGGTGCTATTGTCAAAGTTATGTGGACAAGTCACTGTCGAGGGAAATGGAGACCTTCAGCTGTTGGGGTCTGTGAGGGTTTGCAGCTCTAAAACTCTCTCTCCCTGGGCTGGGCTGTGATGGGCTCTCCTGCTTTGGATCCTTTTGAGCCTGGCAGGCATGCTGGTGGGAAACGGGACTGACTTCCTGAAATACTTCTGCTTTTAAGACCTTCTGTAAACACATTTTTGTAGTGGAAGCCCTGCTGTTCCATTGTGCCAGGTATACTCTGACCAACACTGCTCAGTAATCAGAGCCTTATCAGAGAAGCTGAGGTCTCAGGAAATTGAATAGTACCTTTCCCAACCTGGTCATTTAGGACAGATATTATTTCCCTCTGCTTAATATATTCAGAAATGACTGTGTATGTGCAGGGAAGGGGTGGGAGTTACCAAATAATCTAGAAGCTCTGAGGGTACAGGAAAAAGAAGGAAATCAGATGACCATGCCTCAAAAAGGTTTCTTTATTTGTCACTCTTTATGAATGACAGAGCAAATCAAATGCTTGACAAATGTCTTGCATTTACTGTAAGGCTCTTTGCGTTTGCTTCGTGATATAGCATTGTATTCAGTGATAAATATAACACACTTTGGTTCAGATAGCAAATACTGTACCTTTTATTCCACATGGCTACCCAGAGGAGTCTGGGGGTTTTTTTTGTAGTATCACAACTGTTATTAATGTCATTACTGGTCAAAAAGAAATTTTCTGTTCATGTCTCAATACTATTTCAACTGTTCCATAGCTCATTCAAATGCATTTTCTGCCATAATCTATTCTAGGGTTACAAATAATATACTTTTTCCTTTCTAAGACATTTTTCTTCCATAAAACAGAAAAATAAAATATTTTAAATCTTACAAACACCCTAGAACTGATTCCACCTCTGTGTTGTTGTAAGAGTAAACCAAATAGCATCAGCCGATTCTAAATGCCAATAAAACCTTAATCTAAGTGATAGAAATATTTCTCATGTGTATGTCATAAGTACATAAACACTTTCATTGCCCAAGTTTATGCATGCTATTTTCTCTTGTAATAAATCAATCATATATTTCTTCCCTAATTCAAATTCTTTCAAATTTGTTTCATTTTTCTTTGTCACTGTAATTTCAGGTTCTTAAAAAGTGAATTCCCTTGGACTACTTATTTTCTGTGCTTTTAACTTTATAATAAAATAAACATGCAGCAAGATGTCTAACTCAGCCAGTAAGTAATGCAGATAACAACATTGTCCTTTGAATGTGGAATAGCTTTATTAATTCTTAACAAGTAATATCATTTTGAAGTATTCTCCTTCATCTACAAATATTAAAATGCATCTACACCTTTTCTGGTACCCTTTATAGATGGTTTTATAAACTTAAAATGGTCAGTGGCTCTTCCAGGAGGCTGAGATGAACAAAATTTAGAAATTAGATAGGATAGAGGGAATTGAAAACATCAATATGCCCAGCTTAGTATCTTGCGAAAGGTATCTATGAAGTTTATGCAACAGAAATCATAATTAAGATTTATAGCCAAGCTTTATAAATAATATCTCCCTGTTAATTATTTTGTAAGATATTCATAGTTAAAAAATATGACCTATTTATTGGTGCACATGAAACACATGAACAGGCCAGTTAAATCCCCAGAGTGGAGAGAGGTGCCTGTTAATAAAAAAGTGTGTTAAAAATGTGTCATACAGATGAGTTTTCTCTGCAGATGACTTATGACCAAATAAATAAGCAATGCTGTACAAATTGGTGCTTTTTTGCTAGTAAACAACTGGTTTCTGGGTTTGTTTTTTTCAATACTGTGGTCAGACATTTGTTTTATAGACCATTTAGAAAACAAGGTATTGCATAAGTTTATCTGATGAATGAAACTGCATACTCATTCAAGTTATGTTTAGAGATTTACAAAAATAATTTGCAACTCATTCTATCTTTATCTGTGATCTCATTTATGCTGCTTGCTATTTTTAAAGATGTTTTTACTGGATGTATGATCTTAAAGTTCAGCAGCAACAGCTCTTTTTTCCTTCTAATTCTGCAGAACTGTATTGCTGGTTTATAAATACTTTCCTCTAATATTGTCAGGAAATTACAAGGGAAAATTAGATTTTTTTTCTTGTAGTGGTGAAATCATTTACCTCTGCTTACAAGGAAGTTTTTAGAGAAGTTACTTATAGGTAGGAATGTAATTGTATGCTGTCAGCTACCGAATCCACTGATATTTTTTATTGACACCAAAATGTAATAAGAGTCACTGTATCAGTGTTCATTAGACCGTGGTTCTGATGCAAAAAAAGTGTAAAACTGTGAGGTGGAAAGAAGCTTCATCGTCTTTTCCTCCCTACACTTCAAATTATGTTGGTAAGTGTAATGCTGGGTGGTTTTATCCTTCACTCACTTTTGTAGATAAAGGACTATAATTTTGAATTGAAAGCTGTGGCTATTGCTTTAATATTTTCTGGCTTAATTAATATTTCCAGATGACAGCCTGAGAGTTCAAAGTTATGTGATCTTGTTGACATATTCAGCCTCAACACAAAATGTGGAAGAAAGCAGGTTGATTGTAATATATTGGTCTTAACCTAAAATTATACATTATTTTGCAAATATATTCTTTTCCCCGTCCCCTTTCACTCATGTGAAAGGTTTTGTCTGCTATGGTAGAGAATATGTTGTTCTGTATTGAATACCTTTTAATATCTTCGAAATGAGTCCATTTCCAGTGATTTGTGAACCTTTCTTTCTCATCCCAAATCTGACCATTTTTACCCTATGACAGTGTTTTATTTATTCCTTTATGAAAATATATTCAGGGTCATCACATGGTTGGATCTGATAATCATAGAATTCTCTTCCAACCTGGTGATTCTGTGATTCTGTGATTATGGTTTTGACTGAAAAAATTGAATAGAGTGTAATCACTCAATATTCTTGTCAAACTTATTTCTTAGACTGAATTTCTAATTTGGAAGATGAGCTCTGTTGTTTCCCAGAGAGGCTGTGAGTTGTCTGTCCTTGGATTTTTAAAAGACTGACTAGATAAAACTGTGAGCAACCTTTAGATATGAAGTTAGATCTGCTTTGTCTAAATAACTAGGTGGTTGGGCCAGATGAACTCCAGTTTGTTTTGCAACATATATTATTGCTTGATTCCAGGTATATGAGCATTCTTTAGCTCTCAAAAGGGGAAATATATCTACAAACAAAACCAATGAAAGTCAGTACATGAAGTAAGATCTTTTGGGTAATGATTCTTACCTATCACTGGGGTGTCTGACTAGCAGCATGTATAATTTTTAAATGTCTATAATTTGTTGTTAGTATGGGTAAACACTTTAGCAATTCTGATTTTAAAAGAACCCTGCAGTTGCTATAAACTAGCAGAAATTAAAACTTGAGACATTGGGACATCTTGGAAGTTGTGTGAAATAGATAAGTAGAAGTTCTGAGGAAAATGGAAATTACATCTAGTTCAGTGGATTAGAAGTTATCATTCCTGTGTGACTGTGACTTGTTCCTTACAGTGAATAAAAGTGTGGTAAGCATTAAAAGGCCAGGCAGTCTCCTTTGATGCAGTATTTGAAGCACAAAAGAGTTGAGAGTCTCTTGTAATATTACTTGGTAAAAGTAAAAAAGTTATGAGTACAAGGTCCTGGAAAGGGAAACAAGTACCTTGCAATTTTCTGGACATCGGCACTACATATAGAGAACTGAAAATGTAAGGTTTCAACCTGAAACCAAAACTGCCATTAGAAGCTTTGAAACCTGCCATCAGATTGTTGGGAAGCAGCAAAGTCTGACAACCACAGCTGTGGACCTGGCACGGTAGAGGTTTTTGCATATCCCAGCCACAGTTTCAGCTTTCTCTTAGCCTCATTTTTACAGGTATGATGTGTACCCTTTTGCTGTACTCATTGGTGTGTCTTCCACTCTTTAATCTAAAGGTTATCAACAGATTCCCAAGGTGAAAATAAGT
This sequence comes from Corvus brachyrhynchos, assembly GCF_000691975.1. NCBI lineage: Eukaryota > Metazoa > Chordata > Aves > Passeriformes > Corvidae > Corvus > Corvus brachyrhynchos. The sequence continues at coordinate 6,379,266 of NW_008237229.1, read as the reverse complement.
TAATGACAGTGTCTGTCGATATTAAGTAGACTATGGTAATCTGTGAATTGTCTGGTAAATGTCTTCTGAAGTTTCTAATAATCTCAAGGTGTTTCTGCACTACTGAAGTCTTCTGCACTACTGCTTAGCAAAGATGCATTATGGATGTGGTTGTCTGGACATGATACAGCATCAGATGCACCAAGAAGCTGACAATTGATTATATTGTCTCCTGGAAAGAAAGTAGAGAGTGGTCACAATAAGATAGGGTTCAGAATATCTCTTTTACAGTTCCCCTCAAGTTGGGTCCTATTTTCAAGTCAAAACATATTGTGCTATAACTTTAATTAGTTATAAATAGTGCAGTTTGTCCAGGGACTTTAGAAAGGGAACCATAAATTAGTAGGCCTTTGTTGTGGTTTAACTCCAGCTGGTAGCTAAGAACCCCACAGTTGCTAACAGACTGCCCAATTTTGGGAAGGGAGAGGGAACCAGAAGAGTAAAAGCAAGAAAACTCATGGGTTGAGATAAGTGCAACTTGGTAGATAAAGCAGAAGCCATGCACACAAAGCAAAGCAAAACAAAACAAGGAATTCATTCACCACTTCCAATGGGCAGGCAGCTGTTCAGCCATTCCCAGAAAACCAGGGCTTCATCATATGTAAGTGTGATTTGGGAAGACGAGCATTACTACCCTGAATATCCCTCCCTTCCTTCTTCTCCTTCAGCTTTATATACTCAGTATGATGTCTTACGGTATGGAACGTCCCTTTGGTCAGTTGGGGTCAGCTGACCCAGCTACGTCCCCTTCCAACTCCATGGGCACCCCCAGTCCCCTCGCTGGCAGAGCACTATGAGGAGAATAAGATGCCTTGATTCAGTGTAAACACTGCCCAGCAGTAACTGAAACATTGATGTGTTCAGCACAAATCCACTGTTTTCAGCACAAACCCAAAGCACAGCCCTATACCAGCTACTCTGAAGAAAATTACCCAATCTCATTCAAAACCAGCACAAACTTTAATGAATGCACTCATGCTACTCAGGACTCCTTTGGCTCAAACTAATGAAACCCACAGTATAATTCAATTATCTGCTGCAAGAAAGTTACAAACATGGAATATTGTCTCTTTTTCAGAGCAGTCACCCTGTTCTAAGATAAGGCAATTGAGTGAGAATGTAAGAGCTTTAGCAGGAGGAAACAGAAAACATAGGCTTAGTCATTCACCTAACAATTGCCAGTCAATCTAATAAGAATCCAGGAAATGTTCTACAAGCACTTATAAATCTTGATGCATTTGCAGTTCATTTCAGTACTGTCTCCTATGAATATTGTAGCTACTGAGATGAGATAAGCCTGTATGATAGCAACTAGTAAAAGTTGATCGAATGGAGGCAAAAGTTATCAAACCATAGTACTCAGGTAAGTGAGAATATAAATTCATGGAAATTTTCTCAAGAATCTGTCCAAGTCTGTCTGGGCTGGAAAGTGTTTTAAACCATTAGATAATTAAACATGATGATGTGTTTTGGAGTAGTGAGTGACACACATATGAAAGCAAAACACAGACCAAACAGAAGAGAGGTCATGAAAAATACCTGATGTTTCAGACAGTCATTTGTTTGGAACATTTTACCAATATCTATATAGAAGGATCACAGCTGGAATTCTGGAAGTAGATAAATAGGCAGATAAAGCAGCATTACTGGCAAACCTGGGCTGTTATCTCATACGTCATCTATGTAGCTTTTCCAGAAAGAATAAGTCAGTTATGACATTTTTATCTGGGCACTAGGGCTTTGTACTTTGGGTGGCTAAATCAATAATTAGAATCACTGAAGCTCTAGTAAGTGTGGGGCAGTGGGAAGGAAAACGGAAGGAGTACACAAAAACTATTCATGAACAGGAAACTGTGTGGAATGGAGAATTGCTGCTATCATAACTATGGAGGAATAGCAAAAATTTAGACGTCAGTAGGCTCCCTTGAGCCAGATTTAAAAACGTGCGTCAGTAGCAGAATTAAAAAAAAAAAAATGATGCAAATCACAGTGATTCCATATTGTGTATAATTTTGTCACTTTACATAAATGTGATGAAAGTGGTGTATGATAAATAGATGGATTCCCAGGTGAGTCTGCTGTATCTGGAGGTTTGGTGAACTCTCCTTCTCAAATGTGTTTGTTAAAAAAATCCAGAACGTTTGAAGGAATAAAGATATGTATTACCCTGACTCTTTATCTCTGTTCAGTGTTCAGGCATAAAAGGAAAATCTATCAGTTCAGTTAGGAGAGTGACAGTTCTGTACATAAATCTATAAACCAGTAGACCAGAGGAACGACATCCCTAGAGAAGTCTTTGTAGCTTTGCGTATTCCTTCTTTCTCTGAGATGCTGTTTCTTTTCCCATGTCTTGGACGTGTCTCAGGAATGAACTGCAGGCAGAGTGCAAACAAAAATAAAAATATTTCCCATAAGGCTTACTTCTAGATCTTCCCTTAGCTGAAGGTTTGGAAAAAACCTCCAGCTAGTGTTCCAGAAACAGATTGATTCCCAGTGCAATGAATGCTGACCAGAGTACTTATTAATATATTTATTATTTTGATTGGCCACAAAATCTTTTATTAAACAGACAATAGAAAATTTTTAATAGATCAAGATATCCTGCTCTCTGACCAAGACCACAAAAAGACAGAAAAGTGGTTATGAGTACAAACAAAATTGCACTATCAATATTGAATAACTCCTTAACACTTATTTCTCTTTATAGTAACACTAATAGTTTGCCCTTAGAGTTTAAGTACCATGACTTTATATAACAGCTTCACAAAATTCTCTCCCTGTTTTGTCCTCTTGCTTCACTCAGACAAAAATATTTTATGGGCTCTTGTATTTCTGCTGAACAGGGCCCTGGAAGGGGATGTTAGAGTTTGAATCTAGGCAGGAATAAGAACCCCCTTTTGAGTTGAACAAGAATACAGAATTACAGGTAAAAATAAAATTAAATTAAAACAAAATACAATAACATAGGAATCATAATATAGCTGACATCTTACGACCCTTATCCCCCAACCTATAGTGTATATATATATATACACTATATATAGTATACATAGTATATATAGTATATATACTATATATATATATAACCACTACTATACTATGTAGTGAAATCCATGTGCATTTTCTGATGGCACACTCAAATGTAAGAACTGAAACTCTTTAAGCAGACAAAACTATGCCCTATATGTCCAAGGCAGCTGGTATCTATGCAAAAGGATGACCAGAGTTTTAAGACTTATGGGACTTGGCAAATGGAGTAGAGTTCTGGCTTTACATGTCTTAAGGGGAATGAATAAGGGGAGGTCACAAAGAAGAATGAAAACACAGCTGGATGGAGATAATGTTTTCTTGATGAACCAGCTGTGATTTCAGTAATAGATTTTACAGAAATATGTTGCCATCTTGAACAGTTGGGACATTTTGGGATGAAAACAAAGTCACTGACTGCTTCATCTGCTGCTGGAAGAAAATTGTATTAGATCTCCCCTGCTTTACAGAACTTTTTAACTACAAAGAAAAACCCAGTCTTGTATATCCTGTGTATTTTAACATGGACATAATGGATATTGTCTTTGATGAATAGATTGTCTTAGAATTTTTATTCCATTTTATTTTTTATGTGTATATATATATACTCTTGAAATTGTAGTTGAAGGGGAGCTTTTGAACCTGTGGCTGATTGGCATGACTTCCTGCTTGGAAAGAAGTAGGAGTTTTTAAGTGGGATCAGCATTAAGCCTGTGCTCTTGTCTGCAATTTGTGAGTCAGCTCAAAATGATGACCCTGTCCTAAAACCAAATAGTACACTAATGTTAATTAGAGACATTGAGCTGTTTGATTAATTGAGGCAATGAAGTTATGCAAGATACTGGGTTCTGGGTTTATTTATTTAATGTGCATTGTAACTGTGCATTTAGAAGGAGATTGCAGTTTAACACTGACATATTGTGTCCTCAAAATCAATGTCATTGATCAGAATTTCTTGAACAAAAACCAGTGCAAACATGCTTTAGACAGGTTATCTATTTGCAAAATTAAACAATAATGACCCATAATTTAAACTATATTGTTTTATGGACTTTTCAGGGAAGTCTATAAAAGCCTTGTACAAAGCATGTCATTTCTAGGGGAAACAAACCTCTCTAAATGCTCTAAATGTTACCTATCTCAGTAAATGCTTCCTTTCCTTCAATCATGGTCTTCTTGCCCTTTGTTTATTTTCCCACAAAACTGCTGCTTACAATAAAGACCAGATACCAAATTCTACTGTGTTTTCTGTTGTCAATATGAAGTAGATTCTTATTATTTAACTCCTTTGTGAACAATTTTTCAACTGTTGCTGAAAAACTGTATGAAAGATGAGTGAAGAATTTTACAGTGAATTAGCATTTCTCTGCAACATAAAAATGTTGCATTAAAAACCAAACAACCAAACAATTTCCCCCCAAAAAACAAACCAAAATCAGTGCAGATACAATATTAAATGATATTGGACATTTTATTTCAGTAAACTGAACACAGTAGTGCATTTTACACAGCACAAAATATAGGAAAAACAGAATTCATGTCTTCCCCCATGTCAGTAAAACTATATTGTGAAAATGGGCATGTATTTTTCTGAAATTTTCAGGATATCAGATGCCTGAGTGCATGCCAAAATCAAATTTCTCTAGTTTACAGAGACAGGTATAAAAATGTTTGCTTCATCTGATTGCAATTCTGATTTTCCTTTTATACCTTATACTTTGTACATATCAAGAAATTCACTCGTTTTGACATTTTTGCATGAATTTTTGAGTAACTGAAACTATGTCTGAGAAAATCTGCCAAATTAAATAGTATTTTTACAGGCCTCTGCAGTCTTAAAACGGACATGAAAGAAACATTTTCTTGAATCTCATGATTTTGGATGCCTTTAAGTGTGAAGCCTAATTTAAGGAAAGAGCTAGGGAGTTCTAAAATACCTTTCCATTTGCTCACATTCTTTTGAGTGATTTAGTTTAAGTTATACTGTATCATGTTATATTTACTTCTATAAGCGGTATGATTCAGTCCAATGTTTTCTTCACAAATGTACATTCATTATAACAGCATTAATATTAAACACCCTAGTTTTTGAAAAGTGTAGAGGATGGAGTAGGATAGCAAACAGACAGAAACAGGAGGTACCTTAAGAATCTGCAGATTATTGATGGATATCAGCTGTAGCAGCTTTGCAGTTGTGTGATAGTTCTTTTGCTCGAGGGTGTATGTATTTGGAAAGCTCTGAAATGTCGATGTTGGTCTGAAGACTTGTAAGAATAGAAATTAGATATAAAATCTCCTTTTGTGGACATTTTCTTTCTTGTATTTCGCTGAAACCAAATGCTGCATTTGGATTCCTTTGCTATTTATCCAAAACATTCAGAACCTCAGGGCTAAACAAACAAGACATTCCCAGAATGCCCAAGTTTTCAGATTAAACACATGAGGAATACTTTGCTGTCATCAGAAAAGGAAATGTGCTTTCTGTGGAATTAGTGTATGGATAAATTCATAACAAGTCAGAAAACATGATGATGGTAGTCTTCTTTTCCCTGATTATTCCTAATAAGTCTATAAATTCTGTATAAGGACAATAATATTTCTTGGAAACACTAAACCGAGCAGTGTGATTTAATGCAGCCACTGGAGGTATCTCAAAAATGAAATTTTAGCCTTGCTTTTGTTTGGAACATAGTTGCCAAAAGTGAAGCAGTTAAACCGCTTGTCAGACTCGAGTGCATGTATGATCTGTCTAAAGTCTGAGCACTTACACTTTCCCTCGAAATTAAAGCAATTTTTGGTTGAGTAGGAAATACATGAAAACAAACAGTAGGCAGAGACAGATCTAGCTCTAGCAGCAATCAAAATAAAGAAGTCTCAATTTAATTCAAACTTGAAAATACTGTTTTATATCACTCATAAGATGAATTTAGAGGCATTGCTATGCTCATTTGAGCTGAGACAGGGCAGTCTTTTGAAAAAATATAGTTATATAGTTTTATATCCACTAGCCACTTTTGCTTGTGTGTAAAGTGATATCTCTGTCTGATTCCTCATGGAGGCCTTCCTGATATTCATAGATGTTTGGTAGTCCTCCTTTGCATCAAATCTGCAGTATCTGCATACAACGGTGTACTTGGTGTGATTCTTGGGGCTGTCCTCTGCAGGGCCACGAGGTGGACTTCTATGAACCTTGTGGTCCCTTCCAGCTCAGGATATTCTATGATTCTGATGTTGATGTAATTGCATAAAATTGCCTTAGCTGCAGCTTTGCTGTTTTTAAGCTTGGCCTGGCTCTCATCGTGGCCAAGGTAGATAGCTCTCCAGGGCAGCAGAACCCTGGGGACAGCAAAATGGCCTTGGCCCTGCTGCCTGTTTTTGTTATGTCAGAGCACTAGGAAAAGCCAGCAGACTTGATGCAGACAGACAGATGCTGCTGGGGCTGGTGAAGGATCCACTCCCAGCAGCACCATTCCATGTTTCCTCTTTCATATCACTCATATTCCTGACAGATGCAGTGACACCCCTCCCCTATCTCCCCCCCTTCCTCTTCCCCTTTCAGGCGTCAGAAACTCTTTAACCTCTCCTACCCTCTTCCTTACAGTCATCCATTTCCTCAGTGTACAGTTCAAATGTGCCTCTACTGCAAGAAGTCTTGAAGGGGCTCCGTGGTGAACTCCACAAATAACGTTGCTGGACGCAGCCATGTTCAACACTCAGCTGACACTGCTTGACAGCCTCCCTCCCTATTAGCATGGTGGCCATGTCCTGCCAGGAAAAACAGTTAAACAGAGGAGGTAGGCTCTGAAGCAGTGTTTACTCTTCTGGCCCTGGCTAAGTCCTCCTTCACAGTTAGCTGAAACTGTTAGCTCCAGTGCGCTTTAGTACTATTGATGGAATTGGGATTTCTACTTTTCAGCTCTGCATGGATGTTGCAGAAGATAGGCTGCAAAGGGTAAAGTGAAAATCTCGGTTCTGGAAGAAAAGGAAAACCGAGCACAAAAGAAAGGTAGTTTTTCCTTTAGATAACATGGATAATGTATATGGTGTTGCACAGATAGTAGCACAATAGCATGTAAAGGTATAAAACAATAAAGATGGAGTTCTTAGTGTCATTCCATCAATTACATTCTCATTGTAAACACCTCTGGGTACCAAAGAAACATCACAGGCCCTTTTACTAAGTACAAGGCTGCATTCTGGATGAAAGCTAAAAAATTAAAATACTGGTATGTGATACATGATATGCAGGTCCCAGGAAGTGTGAAATTCATGTGAAAACTTTTCTATAAAAATGAGCTTCTCTGATCCCAACACAGTTATAAATGGTAGCAATGATCAGAATAGCAGTAGTACTTTGAGCTTATACAACACCTTTAGTTACAGTATTTTAAATCATTTTACAAAAATAATTATCTCAGCTTCCCAACCTACTGAGAATTACATTTAGTAAGTCCTTTATTTGTGTTCTACCTATGGAAGCGATGAAGTTCTGAAAAATAAATGATTTTCCATAAGTTCATGAAACTTTCATTTGATCAGACAAGGACTTTGCAAGATCTGGGTTCCTCTCTTCTTAATTACTTCTGTTTTTCTAAAAGACATTGCTAGACAAACTGAAAAACTACAAATGGAAAAAAAATACCTAGGGAGGAAAAAATTTATCCCTTTCTCCTCTCCCATCCCAATAATAAAAGGAAATCATACCTGTGAAGTGGATATGAAGGTAGATTTATGGAATTATTTATTCTGCAATAGACTAAAAATTAGTTTCCATGGCAACCACTGCACCTTCCGAAGTACAGAATACCTTTACAATAAACATAAATACAGCACAACAAAGACTTTACCTTATCTTTTATTATTTTAATAAGTAAGAATTTATGTTGCATATAAGCATACATTAAATGATCTTTCATATATTTTTAATGCTATGTTCTGTAATGTGTGCATTTTTAGAAAGGAACTAATATTTTCCGTCAATGGTGGTGCTTGTGTTTTGTCCTTGAGAGGATAATGCCAGAAAAAGTGGTTTGAGAATGCTGCTGGTATGTGAAAAGTTGGAAGTCCATGATAGTTTCCTTATTAAGATTTTATGATTTATAAGGTTCACATCTCTAACACTGAGAAAAGATTCAAATGAAAAGTGATCTTTTTAGTATTGATAGTAGTCCTACTTTGAGTGAGAATTTGTAATAAATTACTTCTGTTTTAGCCCATATTTCTATGATTTTATGAATAATTACCTTCTGAATTAATTTGTGCTGATTTTAAAGTCTGCTGTCTCATATAGGTAGTAGTAAGTCCTTAAACCATGTCACGCTTCATTTAAAAGACTGTGCAATATTCCTGATATGTGACAGAAGTCATGGTACACAGGTTCCTTTGAGAAAGGGCTGATGGAAGAAATCTGGGCAATTTCAATTTAATTTCTTTGATTTGTCATTAAAAAAAGGAGCAAATAAGTTCTACTAAAATTCCTCTGGAAACAGGGAAAATTTGATTTATTTTCACCTTAGTTGCTTGGAAAAGTGCTGAGTTCTTTCTGTACTAAATAACGTTATTTGACACCATGCATTCAAGTATCCATAAGCTCATAATAGTCAGGGAGAAGGTTGCTGCCAGGAGCAGAAACCCTGGAGCTTTTGAGATTTTGGATTCAGCAAAACCATTGACCTACCTTGGTGAAAGGATTCCAGGGTTTTCCTCCCATGGAGAATTTTAATAAGCTTGTTTTTCACTCTGGCTCAGAACATAACTGAATTTTAAGGTTTCCATGGAATAGAATTAATGCCTCAGTGGAGAATGAAGGCTAACACAGTTATGCAACATGTAACAGAAACCTCTGTAATAATTTGTGACTATATAGCTTTTTCTCTCACTCTCTCTATAAGAAATTATGTCTTCTTAGGTATTGCACAGAGGTGATTTACTCTTTTTTTATTATTTTATTTTTTGGAAGAATACTCATCACACTGCATTTGAATATGCTAAGATTATTTGCTACTTTGAACCCAAAATAATTTATTTTTGTAACATCTCTATAAAAATGTAAAAAGATTTTTGTGTTCTGACACAGAAATGTATCAAAATAACTCCCTAAGTTGTTAGTATATGGGGGATTGATTCAGAAACAAAACAGCATCCTTAAATGTGAACATGGTGTTTTGTTCTGAGTAAGGCATGAAGAGAACAGTTAAGAAAAGGTCATAGCCAAAAGGAATGAGGCACAGGAGGGTTTATTAGACAAATGGGACTATTTCTTCATTGCTCTAGTGGGCTGAAAAGTTATCTTACATAATTTTCTGTAGCTGAAGGTTTAACATGAGTTATGCCTACGTTGTGCTTGTTTGCTGCTAGAAGCATGAAGAAGGGTTAACATACTGCAGTAGGCTTCAGTAGAAATGCCTGGCAATTTTACACAGCACCTGTGCACTCCAACAGCTGTCATGCACTTCCAGTGATTTCCTATTGGAAGTCTCATTATAGTCTTTAAACTTAGGTGATCGTACCTCATACTTCAGACAGTAGACAGAGATTTCTGAGGCTCCTCCATTACTAATAAGTATGACAAGTAAAATAAAGGTATTTTATCTTGCAGGATGTTTTGACATTTTCATTCTTTGTAGAAGAATGAGGCAAACACTGGAAAGCACAAATATCTTGTTGGAAAAATTTGCAATACTTGCTTTCTATCAAAATATGAAAATATCTCAGCAGAATTCAACTGATCCTCAAGATTTCAGTCATCACTATTAAATCTTTTTATGGTCAAGGGAAAGAAATGGACACTTCTAGGGTGCAATCATAAACCATATATCCCAAATTATTGAGTTGGATTGTTCTGTAGAAATATTCTGAGTTGGAAGGGAAGCACAAGGATTATCAAGTTCCAATCTTTAGTGAATGGCCCATACGGGGATTGAATTCACAACCTTGGTGTTGTTAGCACCATGCTCTAACCAACTGAGCCAATAAAACACACTTGTTCCAATTAAAAAAGGAAATATCTGATCTGTGCCAAAATGACTCCAGATAACATATCTAGCTTGATTTTTCTGAATGAAAAAAACCAGATTCCCAGTAAAAGTAGTATTTCTTTCCTGTGTTCTCAAAACTAACATTTTTCCTCAGAAAACCATTAAAAGCCACAAAGAAATTAGAGTGGCTTGATTGAGGCTTTATACTTGTTAGCTGGTGACACAACAGCATTAGGAAAGTTCTTTGTTGTTCCCTTGAAAATAACATGATGGGGATTGAATGGTACTGCATGAAGAGCATTGCATTTGGGGTTTTGGGACCTAAGGGCAGGACCTGGCACTTTGTCATGTTGAACCTCATAAAACTGGCCTCGGTCCATCAAACCATCCTGACCAGATCCCTCTGTAGAACTTTTCTGCCCTCCAGCAGATCAACAATCCCTCAGCCCAACTTGGTGTCCTCTGCGAACTGACTGAGGGTGCACTCAATACCCTTGTCCAGATCATTGATGAAGATATTGAACTGAACTGGCCTTGATACTGATCTCTGGAGAACACCACTGGTGAACAGCCACCAAATGAGTATGTCTACATCTCTATGTACAACCAAAAGTGTACTCTTAGAGAACTTTGATATTGTGGGGCAGTTTGCAGAAGCTTGAGCCCTTGAATCTCCTCTTTGATATAAAAGCCAGCCTATATCACATTAAAATGTAGAATAAAGTTTTGTGCAAATTTTGGGGATCAGCAGCTGGAGATGAAATAGTCTGGCTCTGAGCAGAGAGAGGTTTATATTGAACCTCTGAAAATAGGATAGTCGATAGCAAAAAAGTCATGTTGAAAATTTTGAAACTTCTGCCTTTGACAATTTAATAGGCCAAATTAAGTTTCACTCATGTACATTACATAGATACATTATTAGATAAAAACCTTATTAGATAATACATTATTAGATAATACTGTTATGTCACTATGACAGTCCTATTGAATCCTTCTGCTGAAAGTCAATGGACTTGCAAGAACATCAATAATGTTCATCAGTACAGATAAAACATTCTGTAGCATTTTTATCGCTTTTCTTGAAGTAACTTAAGTTTCTGATTAATTATTCATCTTCTCTAATGTCTGAAGATAGGTCCAGATAAGTTTAATTAAACAGCATCAGCTGAACAGTGCTGAAGAAGGTTCTGTGGGGCATCTTTCTGGTACCTTACTTCTCTTCTTGATGTTTAAAGGAGTTATCCTGCTGAGGTTATTTTGTCAGGTTTCTGTCAGACTGTCTTTCCCACATTTTGCAGTTCATTGCTGCAGTCTCTGATAATCTTACCACACTGACTGGCTGCAGTTATTACCCTTTATATGAAGGATCTATGTTGAAAGCCAGTTATGAGTTTCTGTCCCAGTGGATTGCATGATGAAGTTGAAGCAGGCTGTCATCCAAAGCTGTATAATAGCCTCAGCTGGGAAATACAAAAGTGCCATGGATTATTGATAGAGTCGTATCTGCAGTTCTGCTGACAAATTTGATGCCTCTTTTGCTAGGTTTCTGTTATTAAGAAATACCTCTCTTAGTACGTCCCCCCCCTTCTCTCTCCCTGCGTGTTCCATTTGGCTTGGCTTATGATTTGGCTTTGTGCCATATATACCAGCAAAAAATGATATACTTAATAACCCTCATGTTACAAGGAAAAATGATGAACTTAGCAAAGTTCTAATGATCTTAATTTAAAAGAAAACCGTACAAGTATAAATTTAACAGACCATTTAAAATTATTTTTTATTCTGCTTTCAAAGTACTTCATAAAGCATTAAAAGGCATCATTTTTCCATATCTTGAATATCTACAGTACAAAGGAAAAGAGGGAGAAAGGAAGATTATTCTACCAGTTCTTAATAGTTTAACTGTCATGCTGGTAAAATATCTCTTTACTTATTCATCAAAATTATACCCACACTGGTATAAAAAATCTTCTTCCCCCTTCATTACATCATATGGCATACTGTTATCAGGACAACTGAAAATACAATTTTGAAGAGTTTGATTGATACAATGGCAAAAATTTAACTATTTGTATTATTGTGAAAACTCTACCCCTGCTACCTCTGTGTTGCAGATCAGTTTTTCTCTAGGTGAAGCATACGAGTGTTGTCTTGGGGTGACTTGATGTTGTATTCCCTATCACCGCAGTATGCCCAGAAATTAGTGTATATATCTTTCTATGCTTTTAAACTGAGCCTGAGATGGGGGAGCAAAAACTGAGGAAAACTTTTTCAAAGCAGTTTGCAGCTTGTTCAAGGTCACACAGAGACAGAGACTTTTTTTCCAGCTGCAAGGCCCGGGTGAGATTAACCCTTTTAGTGCTGTAAGTTTCCTTCAGAACAGATGAAGCCTACAGACATTAAGTAAAGAAAAAGGAGCTCAAAAAACTGGCCAAAAGCAAGCTGGGTGCTTTCCCCACTCTCGCTCTCCTGCCGCAGCTGAAAAAAAAGTCTCTATCTCTGTGTGACCTTGAACAAGCTGCAAACTGCTTTGAAAAAGTTTTGCTCAGATTTTCCTCCCCCCTCTCAGGTTCAGTTTAAAAGCTTAGAAAGGTATATATACTAATTTCCGGGCATAGTGCAGCGATAAGGAATACAACATCAAGTCACCCCAAGACATTCCACCCCTTATTCCATATCGCTGACTCAATGCCCAAACTAATATATTATAACTCTACACACACACATTAATACATACTCATATATATATGCATACAGCTATGTACAAACAGTGACAGTGACACTCAGCAAGCAGTGGTATACAGGCATTCCACATTACAGATGGTTTTCACCCAGCAATCAGATCTCCCTGCAGTACACAACGTGTTGTTCCGTCTTTCTGCATTACCCACCATGTGCAACCAGGTCCCTGAGCAAAGACAACCCCACGGATGGGTTTGTCTGTACTCGAGGCAGAATTAACCCAAACAGACTTTCCTAACAGACCTCTCACATGCTCTGCTGGGACTTTATCTCCGTCTACTGCATGCAGGGGTTCAGATTGGGATGGAGCTGCTCTATTGGTGGAACCTCGGGTGTTAACTAGCCAGGTGGCCTTTGCTAGATGTTGGAATTCGCTTATCGCTGTTGGTCACATGATCCTTGCTGGGCAGTGGGGCAGCTTCAGCTGAATCTTTGGCCACACTGGGGGAGGTGGGCCCCACATGGGCCCAGCCCAGTTACCTGTCCCAAGGCTGGAAGTGAGAGAGAGCTTTCCCAGGGTTTGTCCATTCTTAAATGTGGACCACAGAGGCGGTCAAAATTTTTAAGTGGCTTAAAAAATTGTCAATATTCAAACTGGCCAGTTGATAGGTCCTGTCAGGTCATAGAGGAAGCTGCAAGCACCTCTTCGCAAGAAAATCGCTTCTGGAGCTATGCTAACCCATGACAAGTGTAAATGGAAAAATGGGGTAAGTTGTAGTGGCAACATGGATTCTGCAAAGGACGTTTCTCTTCTCAGTCATCTATTCAGTCATGCTATGGAAGTACGAGATGCAGTATTTGGCTAAGACTGAAGTATGTGTCCAAAACAGCAATGTTGTGACACAAGACACAGTGGTAGCAGTCAAGAAGATATGAAAGATATCCTTGGTGTTTCAGAAGATGTGACATCAAGAACCAATTAGTTAAAAAGCATTTTGGCTAAACATTTTCAGAAGGGAGACACCACAGCTCAGGGCTGTGATCATTCACCACCTCTGCTTCAGATTATAGAAGGTTTTGACTGCTCCCATGTGCAATATTCAGTCCTTCCTCCACCACAGAGGATCTGGCTGGTGTTGCTGTCTATCAGTCTAAGACATAAGGAGTTTGTGCCACTGGTTTCAGTTCTGACAGGGGCCAGCTGAGATCTACCAGAATGTCTTAAAATGAGGCTGAAATATTGAATGCTGACCTGCCCCTTTTACTAACTCTAAAAAAAAAAAAAAAAAAAAAAAAAAAAAAAAAAAAAAAAAAAAAAAAAAAAAAAAAAAAAAAAAAAAAAAAAAAAAAAAAAAAAAAAAAAAAAAAAAAAAAAAAAAAAAAAAAAAAAAAAAAAAAAAAAAAAAAAAAAAAAAAAAAAAAAAATCCAGAATAAATGAGAAAAGAAATAGGAAAAGAAGGAAAGCCATCCCCATGTTAATAAAAACAATGGTTGCACAAGGGCAGCGAGATCAAGCTTTTCTCAGTGCTTTAATCAAGTGAAGTTTTTTAAAGATCAGATATTCCAAAAGACTCTCTGGCATATGAACACCTAAGCACCTGTCAGTGGTAAATCAATTACTTTGTGCCAAATGCCCCTTGTGCAAGGGAGCATTAAAATATTCTGTTCAGTGTATAAATGCTGTGGGAAATACCCTTATTAATTTTGAAATAGGTATTGATACAGAAGTTACTTAGCTGATTTTGACACATTGCTCTCTGAGGTGAATGATACTTCATTATTCTGTGTTGTATGTCATTCACATTGTACTCCTTTGGGTACCAGCAGAAAAGAGGCCTGTTGGCTTGGTCCAACCTGACTGCTGTCCTCTAGGATACATGGAACTCCAAGGAGGGGAAGAGAATTTGTTTTTTTCTTGAAAACTCACTCAGAAGGGACAGTCTCCTCAACATGTTGTCAAATAAGGAACTGAGGAGGTACATGGGTGAGCTGGAAGCCTTCAGACCAGCAGAGACTGGGCAAGGGAAAGTAATGTATCTTTCCTTCAAGGTAACAGACTGCAAACTTTGTCTTTCTAGACAGCCAAATATGACTGTGAAGTTTACAGCAACCTATGAAAAGATTGCACAGCTTCTATATTGAGCAGATCTAAAGGAAAGACACCAGCTTGCAAGAAAAAAAGTCTCTTTCTAGTTTTCTCCTAATGACAAAGAAAAAGGGAAAAAAATCTTTGAGTTCACTTAGCCTTCTGAAATTCTTTCTTATGAGAAAAATATGTAGAATGAAGTATCAAGGTTCGGCAGGCTCAGGGACCCATCATGACAAGAACATTGTGATGATACCTTGAAGGCATGTGTGCGGAGTGTATTCCTTTTCATGGTAAACACAGGCATAAGGTAACTATCTAAAAGTGTTAGCCTGTTGTCTGCCCCACCTATGTTTTCTTAAGTATTAAAAAGACAAGTCATTAAAAAAAAGTGATTGTGTAGACAGGATATTGCTCAGTTGGATACACTGAGGTATTATTGCATAAACCAGTACATATGAGAAATGGTATCTGAGTATATCTACATGCATAAACATTTCTGTGTATGTGTGTGTGTGTGTATATATTTTCATGCTTTTACACACACAGACACATCCTAAGATTCATTATGGTAGTAGTACATATATATCCCACTGGTACATATCCTTTTATCATAAATTAGATAAGATCTCTTTATCCAGTTTTAGAACAAAGAAAAAGATTGCATTTAATCACAGTTTAATTTTTCAGGTTTTGCACAAGAAAACATTCCAAGAGAATTCAGAACAGCATATACATAACAGCTCTTGTAGAGGACCTCCTATGATAAACAGGTCATATTTTTTAGGATGACATATTCTGGATGAGCATAGATAGACTGATAGACTGCATAATTATGTCCAAGAATATTCCTGAAATACCTGTGCAGAATAAATAAGGTACTGTGTTTTCTATATTTCTTCCAAGTACTATGTAACCATTCTGTCAAGAGCTGATCTGCTCAAAGAGCAACTGCAGAGCATGCTCAATAGATTAATGATGAGAATTTCTTAATCCTGTAAGTGAACATTGGAATGCAATGTCTAACAGGAGGTAGTCAAACATACTTTTACATATAGTAAAAGTTCTATTATCTTCTCTCTCCTTTCTCTGTTACTGAAATATTAAGTAATTGAACCTTACTTTGTGCAACTGTTGGTGAGGAGCTGGCAGCAAAATTGAACATATTTTACTAATTAATTAAAAAACCCCAATGGGGTTTTGTTTGTTTATGTGCCGTATTTCTGAATTTACTGTTTGGGGAATGTGAGAACTCTGCCAGCTGATATGCCAGACTGCAGGTTCTCCCAAACTAATGGGTGTCACTAAGACCTGTACCTGGTGTCTTTGGTCCCCACAGACTGGAGTCTCTTTGGATAGCTTGTGTCGAGAATCCCAAAATAGCGGATTCAACAAAGACTGCTAACCAGCTCTTTGGTTGTTATCTATTGGCTGCCTGCATCATCCAGACTGATGGTTGGTACCAATAAAGCTTCCCCAAAGGAGACAGCTGCAAAGTAACCACAATGTGTTTGGGGTTTTTCTTTTTTTTGTTTTTTTTTCTTTCCCTTCCTTTCAAGACTGTCATATACAGAACTCATCATGGTGATTTAAAACTAGGACTTGTTTGAAGAAGAATAGTGCAGCTGATTTTTCTGTAGAGAATTAATGGAGAAAAATAGTTGTTCAGGGGCTAGTCTAAATGAGAACTGTTTCATCCTCTAAGAAGTTATTCAGGTTGCTTAGTTTTCTCCATTGGTTCTGTAAGTATAATCCCACCAAATTCAATGAGGTTAGCTTAAAATTTATTTAATAAAATTAGTAAGTGACTGAACATAGAATGTGACAATATTACCCTTATTTTCCCTTCATGCTACTTACTTTGATTATTTACTTTTGTGACAATGCATCCCATGGGATAAATCCAGTTCCTTAAATACATGAATGAGATATATAAAAAAAGCCTTGAAGAGTGAAAAACAAACAATATATTTTTCATGCCCTCTCTTAATAGCTAAAAATTACTTTTAAATTCCTGGCCAAGTAAAAAATTATAAAAATCAACATATTTGTTGATTTTTTAAAATTTATTTTTGCCGATTGAACTGCTTAAACATATTTCATTCTTCTAAGTTTGCTAAATTAAGGGTTAGTGAACCTTTTTGGATTGAGCATGGACCATATATATGCATTGGAATTTGGAATTTGATTTCTCTAAAGGGGAATTATACCAACACTGGTACTTCACTCTTTGCCTTTAACTGATCATTTAAAATTGATTTTAATTTAACTTTTGCAAAACCTTCTGCATTAACATTCGGTACGGACATGAGAAATGGGTTTCAAATGGTATGTGTAGGAACGTGAACTCTGTATTTTGACCATATCTGGTTTTAAGAACCATTGGCTCTTGTCAAACTCCTCTTTTGAAGACTCTTAGAATTAACAGCAGAAAATCGGAGGAGGAAAACAATTTTTTTTTGACCTGTAGTGTTCTATACATATTTGTGAAGTAATTTATGGTATCTCCTGTAAAGGTGAATTGGAAATTGTCAGCAAAGTAGAGAAAAAGCTAGTGAAATTTAGATATTTGGGTCTATCACAGAGGGAAGTCTTGAGATTTTACTTCTCTATCTTTGTCCTAAAAAGGATAAACTGGGTTTTTTTTGTTTATGGTTGACTTGAAGGTGCACACAACCAGTTTATATCAGAAATTCCAACACATATTTACCTGATGTTTGCTTTAACAGTGCTTCAGAATGT
This sequence comes from Corvus brachyrhynchos, assembly GCF_000691975.1. Lineage (NCBI taxonomy): Eukaryota > Metazoa > Chordata > Aves > Passeriformes > Corvidae > Corvus > Corvus brachyrhynchos. The sequence goes on along the minus strand of NW_008237229.1, from coordinate 6,361,712 downwards.
CTGCAGTCATTGCGAAGAACATCAATATCATAACCTTGAGAAATTAGAAGGTTGAAAAGGAAACTTGATTTAAAATAATCATAATGAATTTATGTGGTGATGGAGTAAAAATGCATACTTGATTTCTGTAGACATTTAGACGCCAAGTCTGAGGACTTCTGAAGGAGAAATGAGCACACAAAAGCAATTCCACGTCCCTTTGGTCAAATTTATGTCACACACGAACATGCAGAGGCCACATTCTCTGAGGCACAGAAAATTGAAAATAGTGTTGATTTGATTGTTGCTGATGAGGATCACCCACATATTAACAATGAATATGATAAATGGAAAGATGTACTTTATGTATATGTAATTTTTGCAAGTGGAAAAAACATACTTGAGAAGTTAGTGTCGTGTATATAATCTGCACCTCAATAAGATCACCTCTCAAATCATACCTTTCATGGAAAAGGATTCAGTTGTTATAAACTTCTCCCAGTTGAATCTGACACATACATGTGGATTACATGTTTGCTGAACCACAGTTTTGTTCTTTGTTTTTTGGTTTGCTTTGCTTTGTTTTTTTTTTTTAGATTTTGATTTGGTTTTTTTTTGGTACAATAAACAAAGAATAGAAGGATAAAGGGAAGTATCACGTTGCCTAAATCTAACAGTTGTATAGTGAAATCTAAATATTAACAGTCAAAAAATCAAATTTTGGACTTTGAAATTTTAAAGAGCAAAAACTATTTGAGTGAAAATTGAGAGGAAATATTTTCCAAAACTGTTTATTTTAAAACTTTATATATAAGCTTTCTCAAGATTTTTTTTTTCCTAGCTACAGGAAATACATTTGTCATGTCCCCTAATGCAGGAGAGGATTACATTCCTTCCAAAAAATTCTATGACACTTTTAATTTTTTTTTTTCTACAGTGTTGGTTTTTGTTTCTGGAAAATTTCCATGAAGAACAAGTGGGAAAGTGGTTACTGTTAAAAATAGAATAAATAATTAAAATACAGAGTATGACCTCACTTAACCCTCCATAGGTAAGTGAACACTGCATTGGAAATAGGAAGGAAAAAAATCCAAATTGCATGAGTGCTGGTATACAACTATTTTATGAAACCTCAGGCTGGCCTGCAATAAAATAAAAAAGTTAGGAAGAAAAATAAATGCCTTCTTTTAAGAGACTGCTCAGTTAGGTCAATAGCACAGTTAGCAGAGGCAATCATGCAATAAATCTTGAATTTTAATTTAAGATAAAATGTTTGCAATACTTAAAAATGTGCTTCACGTGCACTTTATTAAAGCTGACAGACACAGACCTTGTGCATGTGCTCATGCGCATATGTGAAGAAGAGGGAAATTTATATAAAAGTCGAGCTCGGGTAAGCTTTTTTGTAACAAGTAAAATGAGAGCTGTACCTCAGCAGCCCTCCTGAATCAATACAGTGAAGTTGAGTTCCTTATCGATTCTCTTGATAAAATGATGCAGTTGTCTCTCTCCCCCTCTCCCTCCCTCTTCCATATAATACAGTAGAGCATTAAAGAAGCAGAATAAGTACATTTACAGCCTTCTTAGTGCTGCCCACAGGGTGCTATAAATGCACAAACTGGATATAATTGAAGCACATATTAACTTACCTTCTGTTGTACAGGAAGAACATAAGCAGGCTGTTAATGTGCACAGTGTTGAAACTCTTAACTTGGGGGATGAGAATTAGCTTGCAGTAGTAATTTGATAAGCACCTGGGAAAATTGCAAGCTTCATTTCCTGCAACGTGGAATATGATTAAAAACAGAATATATTATTATCAGGGGTACCATTAAAAAATGTGTAGACAGCATTCTATGATGTTAAAACGGAAATTGAAAGTTGTATCCAGATGTTGAAGATGCTGCATGTTAATTATTGTCTACCACAGTGCATTGAAAGTGCAATTCAATTATTTGCTTTGTCAAGCAATATTTTGATTAACTTGAACGTTAATTTTGTACATCTGGTGTTTTTCACACTGCAATAAAGGCAGTGTCGAGGTATGCTACTCTGCCAACAGCCTCTTGAAACAGAAAGGACATGTGCAAAGCAACAGTAAACCACAATAAATAAATGAAAGAGCCTTTCCCATTCCCCCCACCTTTTTTGTTTGTTTGTTTGTTTGTAGAGAGGAAGAAAAAGAAAACTTTCTCAAAGGCCACTATTAGTACACAATTTAGTATGTATTTATGAATGTGGAACTTGAAATTATATTTATCTCCTTGACTTTTTCAGACATTGTCTTTAATTGGTGTGATCTCATTCCGATAATTAGCGTATTAAGTTATGATAAACCCTCAAGCTGTGATCACAGAATGGGTAATGTTGGAAGCCACCACAGTGGACCATCTGGTTCAACCTCCCTGTTCAAGCAGGGTCATCCTAGAGCACATTGTAATCAACAATGCAAAGCACTTTTGGAGATACCGGCCAATAGGAAACCCCTAGGTTAGTCTCTGGTGATAACCAGACTAATTTACCATAGGCTTGTCTGGGTTATCATGTCCTGTTTCTCAATTCCATGTAAAATTAAACACTTAAATTTTATACGTGGTTATTAATTTAAAAAAAACAAAACAAAACAAAACATTACGAACACCCCCCAAAAACCCCCTCACCACAATGACAAAAAAACCTCCAAAAAATAAAACAGCAAAAAAAACCCACAACCAACCAAAAACCCCCCAAAAACCGAGTAAGGAAAAATAAATTCAAAATATCCAGTAGGTATCACTTCTGTGGGCGCTCCTTTTCATTGCTCCAGGTGGTATTTTTTAGTGGGCTGTGGGTGTCCATTTGCAAGTTTCCTTTGAGGTCTGGTAGGGTTTTTAGGTTAGTAGGGGTTTTTTTTTGTTTTCAGTTTGTTTGTTTTTCATTTTGAGAGTCTCTAGCAAGAGCTACCATGCAGGTGGGGACTGGAAATGATGCTCCAGATAGTACTGACTCCCCCAAGGGAAACTGGCTGAACTGAGGAGGAACTGGCAGCTGCAGGGCAGAACATACATCACATTAATCTCCCCAACAGCAGCATTCTGCTGCAGAACGTGCTTCCTTAGATCTGTAGCAGGATTTATGGCTGGCTTGGCTGGCTCATTCTCTATTTCTTTTAAGACTTGCACTGTCTCTGCTCCCCTCCCTGTAGGCCGTGATATTTCTCAAAGGATTCAGTTGGCTCTCAGCATTTTTTCCCATTAAATAATTGATTTTTATTCAGCATTCATATAGGAATTATTTAATTAGCTGAAAGCTACTGTCAGGTGGCATGCAAGGAGAACTTTTATTACCAACTGAAAAACCTCACATATTTGTGTAGAAGACAGTAGGAAACAGATGGCAGCTACAGGAGGTAGGAATTGCTGAAAGGTGAAAGGGTGCAAATGGGTGTTTTACCTTTTTCTGAAGTGAAAATATAAATTATATAGAAGCTTAAATTTTTTTTTTTCCCCTTTTGGAAAAAGTAATCTTTCTTCATTATAATATGACATGGAATACAAGTGATTTCTTCAAGACTACTGCATGAATCAAAACAGTGAATTTAAATTATTCAGCAAAATAACACATTTAAGAGACTGGAAGCTGGTATGAGAAAACCTTGATTCAATCTATTTAGTGACTTTTGTGGCATCGTGAACAAATCATGTATTCCCCCTCCTTGGCTCATTTTTCTTCCTTGCCACAGAACAGTGATATGAGGGCAAATAAGTGGCATTAGGGAGATAGAACAGAATTGAATTAAAATGTTCTAGAACAGCTTTCCAGAGTAGAATACAAGTTTGTCAACATACTTAACACTGAAAAATAAAAAAGTAAAAGAAATATTTTTGAAAAACAGTGTGTGTGTGTGGTGAACATTACCCAATGAATGTTAAATGAAGAAGATCTAATAGACAAGTGTTTAAATTATACTAGTTATCTCAATTTTGTACATACAGAATTGGATGAATACAAGGCGTGGATACACTTGTGAAGACAGAAACAGAGTAGAATTCATGTAAACAGAATGCTTCTGGTAGCCTTCCTGTTCAATTTCTACATTAGCAATAGTTTCTAGAACAGAAGTGTGATTATTTGTGTTTCACAAAATTTAAACACTCCAATAATCTGTTGGGTTTTTTTTTTATTCAGTCTCCATGTAAAGGATGAAAATTGAGAAAGTAGATGGGGTTTGTTTGGTTGGTTGATTGGTTTATTTTACATGTAGTAGCACAAAACCTGTAGGGCTATTTCTGTCAGTATTAGTTTTTGAAAAGTGAAAGTTAATATGGGACACTTGAATACACAGAAAAGTCATTGCCTTGGGGCTATTGAGGCACTTTATTCTTCATGATAAGTTTGTGAAGAGTATAGGAATAACAGAGGGTTTTTCCCTAAACATAAAATTACTGAAAAGCATTCATCTGTGCCTTTCTAGGGCTTCAAGATTTCTTACGTCAAAGGTAATCTGATTTCATAGTCAATTTTAGAATAAAAATGCTCTAACTCATCAAAATGATCAAAGTTTAAATTAAACAGTTTTTGCAAGTGTTTTTTTTTTTAGAGCAAAATGGAGGATGTGTGTTGAGGGAAAGTTACTACTCAGGAATTTTTTATGTGTGTTTGCCCTTTTTTATTTTTTTCTACAATCTTTCCTGTTTATGTAGATTTTGATGTATATTATGGTAATTTTCTCTCAACACTGGCAATGTGTGCAGTTACCTCCATGGAGGAGTTTCCCGTATTTTCTGAGGATATTTGAAATAATCTAGGTTGACTGAATAAGAAGTTCAGTATCACAATGCTTTATAACAATTAATACCCTTATTCCAATCTTGTTTTGCAATAAATTTGTTTTAATTTAATTTTTTTCCCAGCTTTTGGTTAATCTAAATGATTCTTCAAATTTTTACTGCTAGTAATAATTGTGTTACAAACGCTAGTTTGCTCATCCTTTTTTAAAGAGGACTTGCAAAATTCCAAACATAGCTGCTATTCTTTCATCCTTCTGGAAAATATCTGCATAACTTTATGGAATTATCCTGAATGTGGATAAAACAATGGTTATATTAACCTAACAAATTACATGCAGATAAATTACAGCTGGTAAATTACTTCAAGTGGGCTCTCAGGATTTTTTTCTGTTTGGGTGTTTGTATAAACAACTTTTCAGGATTTGTTTGTTGTTTCCCCCCACCTTACCTCTGTGTGCTAAAAATAACTGAGAAATTCACAGTAAGTTAAACCATCACAGGGTATTTTAGAAACTCAAAATGCTATCTGAATGTTCAGGTAAGGTGAATGATATTTTGCTTCACATGATTTAAAACTGCTTACCAAATCAGAATAGTAGCCTCCTGTCATATCCTTGAATGTTAAATCTTATGATTTTTTCCTGTTTATTGGTTCTTTTTATTTTTATAGGAAATAATATGACTGATAACCCTGTCTCTTGGAGTAAAGTAAAGCCTTGAGGTTAAAGCTGTCTAGACTCTTTTTTCAGTTTGCTTTCTGACCTTTTCTTGTATTACAGCAAGTGAACTAACATCTGACAAACCTTTAATTTTGGCAGGTTAGGCTACATGTTATTTGAAAGAAAACTACAGTTTAAAGACAAATGTCTTCAAACTTTAATACTGTCATATTTCACAGTTCAACTGAACTTGAGTACTTCTGTCATTTTTTCTTTTGTTTCTTTAAGCAAATAAATTTTCTAGCATTTGAATTATTCTGTAGACTTTAAGCAGGACTTTTAAGCTGGAAAACAAATACTCTTAATTTTGAGCACAGGCAGCAAAAAGGCAAAATTTTGCTGATTTCTTATTATATCAGTCCTTTGAATAGCTTGGCCTATTTTCAGTAGTTATTGCTCCTCTGACAACTGCTTTTTTAATATCAGTACATAAAAGTTATGTAAGTTAATGTGTTTTTATTTATCTCATATTTTTAAGTGTGAGAGCAAGGGAACACCCATTGCATCATTCTTAATCACAGTGCAATAACAAATATTCCAGAAGATTTTATATGTGAAAATAATGGGCATAGAAATGGTGCATAAAACTGTATTCAAGGATGCATATGAGCTCACATGCATGTTGTATACAAACACTCTCCTCCTTACTGAGGAAATGTAAGATCGGGTGGTGACTGGTGCATGCATAAAGGCTGTCATGATACATCAGAGACATGATTTCTGCTTCAGAAGGAAAGAAAGAGGGAAGAGAACACTGAGTTGCCCTGTCCCTGGAACTTCCCCTACCAGACAGGGTTGTCAAGTAGTTTGAAGATTAGTTGTTTGGCTTGTGGATAATTAGAATCATAAAATAGTTTGTGTTGGAAGAGACCTATAATGGTTATCTAGTCCAAATCCCCTGCAGTTGGCAGGGACACCTTCCACTAGATCAGGTTGCTCATAGTTCTGTCCAACCTGACCTTGAATATTTCAAGAGATGAGACATCAAACACCTCTTTGAGTAACCTGCTTCTGTGTTTTACCACCCTCATTATAAACAAATTTTTCCTTATATGTAATCTAAATTGATCCTCCTTCAGTTAAAAAAATTATCCCTTGTCCAGTTGCAAAAGGCCCTGATAAAAAGTTTATCTCCATCTTTTTTATAGGTCCCCTGCAAGTATTGAAAGATCACAATAAGGTCTCCCTGGAGCTTTCTCTTCCTCAGGCTGAACTTCCAACTCTCTCAGGAAAGCCTCATAGAAGAGGTGTTTCATCCCCCTGATCACTCTTGTGGCCCTTCTCTGGACTTGTTCCTACAGGTCCATGTCTCTTCTGTACTAAGAACTCCAGAGATGAACACAGTACTCCAGGTGGGTCTCATGAGAGTAGAGTAGAGGGACAGAATCCCCTCCCTTGCCCTTCTGGCCACATTGCCTTTGGTGCAGCCCAGGACATGTTGGCTTTCTGGGCTGCAAGTGCACATTGTGGGGTTTTATCCAGCTTCTCATTCTTTAGTACCCCCAGTTGCTTCTCACCAGGGCTGCTGTCTATTCCTTCATCCCCTAACCTGTATTGGTACTGAGGGTTGACCCAATCCAGATGTAGGACCTTGCACTTGGTCTTGTTGAACCTCATGAGGTTCTCATGCGCTCACTTCTGCAGCTTGTCCAGGTCCCTCTAAATTGCATTCCATCCTTCAGGTGTGTCAACGGCACCACTCAGGTGTTTGCAAACTTGTTGAGGAAGCAATTGATTCCACTGTCATTGATGAAGGTTTTTTTTTAGTTTACAAAAACTGAGGGAAGTTCTTTTCCCTCTTGAAGGGGCAAAGATCAAATGTTTTATTGAATTTCCAAGGAAAATATTTAGTTTTGAAAGAAAAAGCAGTTCTTTGATTTTGCTGGATTTAATGTTTCATGTGGATTTTCTGTTTCTGTTTAAACAGAAGACAACCTCGGTTAAATATTCTCTACAAGCAGCTCTAGTTGATATATTATTTATCTTTTTATTTGTATATTTGATTTTGGTTTTGTGCAGGCCTTGCCTCATCTTGAGCAAATAAGACTTTTTGGTCTATAGAATCAAAATATATAATAATGATTTGTGGTATATTCCGTAAATATATAGTATTTTCTGAAATGCGGAGCTCTCATAAAAATTTAACCATGTATACACATCTGTTTCCTAGGAGTTTGACAATTCAGTTGAGATTTCATGATGTTCTTTTTGGTATATTTTACAGTTAGTATCTGTTCTGCATACTAACTGCTATGGAGGGTGAAAGGCTAAAGCCAGACCAGCTTTTTTTTTTCAGCCTTAACAGAATTTCCCTTTCCTGCTTTCTCCTCATGATACTTTGACTGTAAATGCTGTAGTACCTGAAAGATTGAGGAAGGAAAGAAGTGTCTCAAGCAGGTATTCATGAACTGGAACACATAGACTGTACACAAGGTTCTCATCCCTTTCAGCCCATATGTCTGACGGGTTCCAGTCTGAATATTATACCTTATAAGGTTAAGAAACTATGTTTTAAAACTTTGAGGAATCTCTCTCTTTTTGACTACAGAACAGGATAAAACAGAACTTATGATGAGTTTTCTGAACGTTTTATAATACCCTGCATATATTTGAAAAGTTAGGTGTACAGGATTTATGAAATCAGAAATGCTTGACAAAGAAAAAAATAAAAAAATTTCTGGGTATCACTTTATCTTCTTTGTACTTATGAGCAAGGTCTGATAGATTTCATTTTCTTGTGGAGAAGGGGGGAGATAATGACACTGACAAGTGAAGTACTTTGATTCATGCTCCTGAATGCAAATTTTATTGTAAATAAACTTCAATATCATATATTTTAGCTATCTTAATCAATTTTAGGGGACTAAATAAGTAAATTTTGATGATTCATATGTTTTGAAGAAATTGGGATTACAACTGTCTTTAAATTACTCCTTTCGAGAACTATTCCATCAGAGTTAGGGAAAAATGAAACCAAGCATTATATGCTTGCAACTTTGTTTATTCAGGGGATTTGGCTAGAATACAATGAAACCTAGGTTATGTTTCAGAAGACCTTGGGTATGTGGTTTACATGAACAAATGACCATGTAAAGTATTCAACAGACTAAAAGACAGATAATAGAAGGTGTACTGATTTCTTTGTCCAAGCAGCCTCTTAGCCTTGTACAATAAAATGCTGACATTTTTTATTTTCACAAAATTCTAGTGTGAATTACAAAAAAAAAAAAAAAAAAAAAAAAAAAAAAAAAAGAAAACAAACCCCAATTCTGAGAAAATTTGCACTGAGAAAAATTAAAATTATTGAGAATGTTGCCTGGGTTTTCATAGAGTGAAGTTACATAAGCAAGATGACTACAAATTCATTTATTGTAGAAACCTCTTCAAAAGGAAAAGTATAAGGTATTGGCATCTCTGTGACCTGAGAATTTAGTGACGTGAGGACTGTTTTTCTGAAATAGAATTAACCAAGCCTCTCTGGAAAAAAATTATGGAGAGAATGTAACAACAATTTAATATGGCGAAAATAAATATGCATAAGCAAAATCTTGCTTAGCATGTAAGGCCCCTCATATAAAATCTGTCACATGAAATACTTATTTGTGATTTGTGTTGATTTTTTTTTAAATTTGAAAACTGACCAAGAGATAAGTGACTGCATCGATGAGCAATACGTTGATCTTGTCCTGCTGAAATAAAAGGATTTCTGTAACTAACTTTAAGAATTAGAACACACCAATTCCTTTTCTTAACTGAATATGCTTTAAATTTTCCCATTATTACTGAGTTCTGAAAATGCTCTAAGCTTCAAACATATTTAAAAATGTGTTCTGGATTGGCAGGGATAGACTCGATTTTTCTTCCTAGTAGCTGGTATAGTGTTCTCTCCCAGATGAACAGGAGCAGAATCCTACCAATATAATGTATTGATTATGGGATTTTTTGATTTAGCAATTGAATTATAATCTTAAGGTCAAATGATCCTAGAAGTTGTGTAGTGGAAAAGCTGATTCCTATTGGAAAAATCTTCATCTCAGAAAATTCCATATGTGCCAGTTAACTAAATAAGATATGCCATTAAGATGGTATTTGGTTTAATAAAAATAAATTGCTCTGCATATTATCATAAATATTCTTTTATATGTTGTGTTTATTTATTTACAGATTCATATTTGCTCTCATTTCCCTCTTATAGAATAAATAATTATTAATACAAAAAAAGCCCAAACAGACTGGTAGTAGTAGTCAAAAGGCTTTTGAGTAAATAGGTCTTGTACTCTTCTGGAAAATCTGTTGGGCACCAGCTATGTGGAGAAGTTTCCAGAGTTCATGGGAATATTGAGGTGTTTTTTCTCTAATCCCAATATTGCTAAGATTTTGAGATGCAGATTTTTTTCACCTAAGGCAATATGGCTAATACTTTGAATTTGGATCCATTTGTGGGAGCTGACTTGTTTTTCTGCGTACCTTTAAAATACTTTGTAATAATCTGGTACTATCAGTGATGAAAATATTGGTGACCTTATAAAAAATTAACATCTCTGATTTCCCTGCTCTTCCCCAGCACTGATGAAACACTGACCAGCGCCTTCAGTGTAATGTTATTCAATGAGCTTTAAGTGCTCTTAAGTGGATATACTTAAGTAGAACCTATGAACGTGCTTTGTAACAGTTGAGAGAAATATTTTCATTGAATAACAGCTTTTGAGTTTTTTCCTGTACCTGGAATAATAAATGGGATTGCATGGTAATTTCCATTCTCTTGAAAACTGCAGTCTTCGGGTGAGGAAAAATGTAGCTGGTTTTCTGTCTGGCCTGGGAGGTTAGGCAAAAGTCTTCCTTTTACTACATTGGGAAGAGTTTGTGAATGTCAGCTGAGTAAGCTGAGCAAAATGTGATTCTGAATGTTGGTTTCACACATCAAACCAGTGGTCTTGTGACCACAGTGCCGTGTAAGATTCCATTTAGCATAATTATGATCAGTGAATGAGTTATTGTAGCTAAATTTTGAATTTTCTTTTTTATCAATTTTCTTGCCATGTTTTAGTGTCATCTTTGCTCCCCAAACATGTTCTTGAAAGTATTTACCAAAGCTAATTTTACTAAAGTGCTCCCGAAGTCTTTTCCTAACATTTATACAAATTTTAGATGACAAGAAAAAAGTCTGGGAGAGCACTGGAGTATTATCAACCTTCAAGGAACTGCATTCTCACTGTAAAATGATAAAACTTCACTAGATGGTAAATGGAAGTTACAGTCTAATTTCCAGAGGAGGAAATTTCCTAGATGGTGAGTTTAAGTCGCTTGATCTAACTCCATGTCAGCCACAATAAAGCCTTTAAGATGTAATGTTAAGAAAGTATCTCACCCCATTTCAAGGTTTCCTTCTCTTGTTATATCTCTATTTCCCCAGTGAAAGCACTGTTAGAGCTGGTGCATGAATGCAAACTCTTTTAGCTATTTTAGTTTTAAATAAAGCACAGTTTGATTAAATTTCATCTAGACAAAGCTGAAATCAATTTTATTGGCTATTAATATGATCTGTTAATAAAATCAGTGTTGTTTTTTAATAACTTTAAGTTTTCTTTCGATGTTCAACTTTGATAAGACAGGAAGAAAGAACCATAAGACAGCACATATGGAAGAGTATCACCAGCCTGAAAGAAACTTTTATACTAAATTACGAATACTACAGTTGTGAAAATCTAGAATGTCATAACAAATTCTGATTCTTCTTCTCACAAGATATGAAGGAACTATTTTTACCACCCAACTTGAGGCCTTTGGTTTAAGCCGAATCAAGTAGTTGGAGTTGAGTGGTTCAAAGAAAGATTTTACCACAGGACAGTACACCCCTCTAGAACTGATTAATCATGATATTCCTTTCAACCACCCTGTCTCTAGACATCTACCCAACAACTGTTGCTTTACACTGTTAATTTTTGTGTGCAGAGGCCTAGAGAATGACACATGAGACTTATTAATTCTTTACTGCACAGTTAAAGTGCTGTGTTGATGAAAGTAAGCCTTAGGAAAAAGCATATAAACAGGGGAGATACATAGAGATGGAGATATGGACCAGAACTTCAGTCCTTTTGGAGTCTATGGATCAATTCTGAATTTGTTGAGTAGATGTGCTTACTTTCTTCTGAAGGTGAGTGAAATACTTTTTAGTTTACATTTTATGCTCTGAATAAGGAAACTGTGTTGATCACATTCCCATTCCAGTATTCATCTTCTGCATAAGTGGAATGGAGAAAAAGATATGTGCCTGAAGAAAGCATTAAGTCATGTTAGCAACATTCTGTCAACAATCAGTAGTTCTTACGGTCCTCTGATGCTAGGTTAGGAAGGAGAAAGGGTAATCTAGAATTGTAGGAAGGCGAAAGCAAAGTAAGAAAAGAAAAGCAGAGTTGTCTAGATGTGTGACTATAAAATTTTATAAAAAAATAACATTTGAAATAGGTAGTGTAAGTAGGCCAGTAGAGACAAAACTATATATATGTATGCTTTTGTTTGGCTTTTGTTATCTGTTAAGAAAAAAACCAAACCCCATTAAAAAATGAAGGTACCTCCTTCATCCAAGAGCTACAATATGTAGTTACCCTGCAAGAACTGTTTATAGGATGGCAAGTAAACTTTATATTTGTTTGGCTTTCATCCATTGTACCTCGGGTGATTTGCCTTTGCAAATTTCCACTCAAAGTAATCTTTTCAAAACAATTCAGTTATGACTCTAGGGACTGAGAAAATATTATGGAATTTATTGATTCATAGAACAGACAATATAAATATTTCAGAAGGTAAGCTGAAGTAGCAATTACTTCTACTTAAAACCTTTTCATTTTTTTGGTGTACCATATCTTAAATCTTTATTCTGCCTGAGATGGGGGTAGTGATGGTGATGATAGGATTTTTTCTTTATTTTTCCCCCTGAATTTTAAAATCTTTTAGGTCACTAAGTCCCTGGAAAAAACAAACAAAAAAAGTCCAAACCATAACCCAAAAACTTAAGATAATTTAATTTGAGGTGCTACGTTGAAACTACATATTAGAGAAAACAATCTTTTTAAAGCAAAATTTGGAAGCTTGTAGGGACATTTGTGACAGGTCAGGACAGAAGATTATTTTTCTAGTGAATTAATGGCTGAGGAATTGGGAAATGCAGTGTTATAAATGGTATTAAAACTGAACTCAAATGACCAAAATTTTGCTGGTATTATGGAATTAGTCCACATTCCCTTATTTCAGTGATGTGTCAAAGTGAGAATTGTGCTAGGGCTTATATTTTGTTATAAGGATCCTTTGAAACAATAGTTGTATGACAAAATATATAATGTCTTTGTTATTAGTTTGAGGCCAACAGACTTAATTGATAGATCCAAAAACGCAGCTCAGCTTGTGGATTTTCTGAATCATCTGCAAGTACCGCTGGTTTTTTGCACAGGATCGTGGTGTCTGTGCTGTCACTTATTCTCCTCAGCTTAAGCCCAGATCAGTGAAGAGTTCATTCTTTCAAAGAAGTTTCACTAATGGGATTTATAGCATTGTAAAGGAGAGATTATCCAGCCTCCAATCCCTATTTTCCTTGTCAGCAGATCTGAGAATGGAAATCTGGGAAAGGAGCCAACTCTTCTGAAAAATACATGTAATATTGTAATGAAAATCAAGAACTACTTGCTTTCTTCTTCCTAGAATGCTAAGGTTCTAATACTTTTAGGCCGATTCTTTGGCATAACTCCAGTAGTGTCTGGGGTGGCTTATATGGTATTTCTGGAAGTAATTTTTAAGTCTATAACAATAGGAAAAAACCAATAAAAGACCTTTCAAGATAAAGTGTTTTCCTGGTATTTCTCATCATAAATGTCTTCTTTCAACTAGTGAAAAGAAAACAATCTGTCTTTCAGCATTTCCTGGGAAAGGTTTTCCATGTATGGAGATACCAAGTATTCATCAAGGAGCTTTTGAGATAAAAACTTGGAACAGATATTTAATGGGATTTGTAAAAGGTCCTCCAGAATAGTTTATCTACTGCTATAATTAGGAGAAGCAAACGTCTATTTATCCTGGCCTCTCATTCATTCATTCATTCATTCATTCTTGAGGTTTTTACATTGTCAGGTTAGAAGCTGTTTTTTCTTGCATATTATCCTTTTCCTTTTCATCAGAGCGCCTCTGATAATTTGTCCCTTATGCATCTAAACTCTGTTCTGAGGTCTGTGCAAAGAGAAGATACTTTTTTGTTGGGGCTCCTCCCCCCTGGTGTGGGGTCCGGGGGGAGGGGGACCCTGGGCTGGAGGCGCAGGTTTCCCTACTCCCTGGTCAATCCTGTTCCCCATTGGTCGTTTTGTGTTCCCCTGTGCCGGAAGGACCCTGCTTGTCCCATGATTGCTCAGTTCTTCAGCAGTCCCCAGGCCATGTGGCTGGAGAATAAAGGTCTCTGAAACATCTATAAAGAATCTCTCCCTATTTCTTTCCACGGGCCTCGCTGTGTAATGCATGTTTCAGGAGAACCCCCTGCAACACTTTTTCAATTATTTTTTTTTTTTTTAGGCACCTGTACCCAGTTCTCTGGTGAGGAAAACAGACGTATTTTCCTCTTCTATGGTAGCTGCTGCATTTCCTTAGTGCAGGAACAGCACACACGTGAAGGCTTCTCTGTAATCAAACTGTGGCATTGCACAGGCCAACTTAACATTTACTAACCAAGAAAGCAAGCTGTTCACTGGGGAAAAAAAAAATAAAAAGAAAGAGATTTATTTTAAAAATCATTTACGTCTTTCTGAGCAGCAGAAAAACCCTGGCACAGCCTCTCCAGTGGCGTTGCTACCCATCACAGGTTCATGAGTGGATGGCTCTCATTAAGAAAGACTTTAATCATTTTTTGGCAAAAAAATGACTCGTATGTCCTGGAGAAAGTGATTTCCTGGTAGTCAGCTCAATCCCCTCATTCTGCATCGGGAGCTGCTCTGAGGGTTAGCCAGGCTATCAGAACAGCAAAGAAGTAAACAGGGTGTGCTGGGAGATCTCAGCTTCATTTTCTTCCTCTGTCGTGTGACAGAGAGATTGGTCTACTAGGACTCCTATGTCCCAAATGTTGAGTTCTCCAGGAACACTTACCACAAACACCTTGTACAATTTTTTTACTTTTTTTGGTCTTTTTTTCACCAAATCTTCCTGAAATTCCCATGTGTGAAATGTCCAGTCTTTCAGCTTGGAGTTTTTAAGGCAAGGTGCTCTTATTTGGTGTCACAGTTAAAATACAATGTCTGTAACTTTGAAAAGAATATTTTTGCATGAATCTAACATTACTAGAAATTATATTTTTATACATATGTGTATATAGAGATATATAATGTTCAAGTTCATAATATTAATTTAACATCACTTTATCACAATATTTTTAGCAATAAGAGCAATGGTGACCACCATGAAAGCAGTTTTCTCCCCAAGGCCTGGAGTCAGCTGCTCTACACTGAGAACAGTCTGGACAGACAGAGGTGTTCCTGTGGTGGGCAACGGCCCTAAAGGAAGGAAGAGCAGCAAGTAATGACAAAAAAAATCATGAGCATAATTTAAAACCTGCCCACAGCAGGTAAAAGCTGTGGAGTCACTTACCTTCTATCCTGAAAATTCAGTCGAATAAAAGAGAATGAACCAGAATCCTGGAGGTGTTGAAGCCATTGAGTGGATGTTACATAGTGGATAATTTTGATTGATTGTGCTATTTTGAATTATTGTACTGTTTATTTTGACTTACTGTGTTATTTATTTTGTATTATTGGGCTCTTTTGAATAACTGTACTATTTTGATGGCTGTTGTGATTTTGAGTCATGTTCCTCTACAGCTGTTAAGTGTGAATGGAAAAAGCCATCTCTAACAGATAGTGACCTCAGTTTTGCAAACACAAGGATTCCTAAGGATTCCAGCTCTGGGCTCTCCCTAAATTGTGTTGTGCTTGGAGAAAGTAAGCATAGTAATTCTAACTATCATCATTATTTTATGTAATGAAGAACCAATTTAGAAGTGACCTAAGAATCACTTGTAGAGGATGTTGGTGGATGACCTTGGACAGACAACTCCTGGTGATCCCCCACATCCCCATTTTTATGTTAGGGTGGGTAATACCAGAGACATTAACTATCAGAAACTGTTTCTGGATGCAGAGGAAAATGGAAAATTCGGCCCAAAACTCTGTATGACTTTTGAGGATTGCACCATGGCTCTGCTGGTTTTCCCCATCTTGGTCCTGGTGCTGGCTGTGTCCTCACACACTGGGAGCAAGGTGGGTGGTGATTAAGTTCCTCAAGTATTGTCACTTGTGTGCAAGTTTCATTTAGCCCACAGCTTAACCTTATGGCTCCTTTAAATACCCCAAATTATACTCAGATCTTTCAAATTACACTTAAATCCCCTAAATTATACTCAAATAACATGACAGTAATGCACCTAGGGAAAATTACTGCAGTAATGGACTTGGGGAAGATTCCATGTTCTGTCCAAGTAATTTATTGGAATAATTATGATGCATCCTTTATTGTTCCTTTTTTTTGGCAGTTCATGTGGTGGTGAGCAAGGCTGTTGCTGAGCTCGATGGAGCTGGTGGGCAGGATAAGCAGAAATAAATCTCTGGAAAACACCTTTGGACAACTAATAACTACAGTTTTGTTTCAGGGTGGTAACAAAGCTAAAGGCTACTTTGGGCTGTCACCACCATATCAGAGATCCCTAGCATCCCCATTTCCAATGTCACTATTTCCTGCTCCATGGTCAAAATACGTACCTATGGCAGAGAAATGCTGATGTCTGCTCCTATGCTGTCCCCTGCTCACCACCTGCCCCCAGCAAAACATGCCCTCAGCCACCACTCAAGTGCTGGTATGACACAGCAGCCACTAGTTCTTTCTGACCTTGTTTACTTAAACACTTCTGGGTTTTCCTCCTTAATAAATCTGACTCTTTATCTCGTATTTCCACCAGGGAAGCAGCTTCATTGTACACTGTCTCCACTACTTTGCTTAGCAGCGGATGATTTTTGCCCAGTTTCCTTTTCCGTTATCAATCTGCATTTTTTTGAACTTCCCAGTGGTTCTCAATGGAAACAGTTCCACAGTCTGAGCATTTTGTCATGGGCCTTAACCTCTATCAGCAACAGCCAGCCTGATCCTCAGGACTCAATGGACCAAGTCCCTAAGAGGTATAAACTGTTTCAATTGTTGTATTGTTCTGCCTTGGAGTCACCCTGAGCATGGTACCCTTGGTACCATGAGAGGTAAACCCCATAGATTCATATGAAATTTGTCTGCTTTTTTTCATCCACTTCTGTTTCTTCCTCAAAGAGAACCACTGGACCAGTTTACACTTCTTAGGCACTTGGTCCACTGAGGATCCATGGGCTCTCCTCAGATCACTGAAGAACTGGATCCTAACGATCTCTCTGGAAACACATCCTGAACATTGCAGAGGAGCTTGCTGTCAGAGACAGCAAGCAAGTGTTGGACCTGATGTGCATAAGGACCTTTAACTCCAGAGATGACTGTGAAGGTAAACACAAACACTTTTATGTGCAAGAACCCAAAGCTGGCTGACGGTACAAGTGGCAAAAATAAGAACAGCCTTGATTGCAAGGCTCTCTCATGCTGTTGAGATAAGAATTGTGACTCTTAATCCATATTTCTGCTTATGTACCAGTAGTGGAATGGCTTTCAAGGCTGTTTTATTCACGTCCCTACTGGTCCATCCACAGGCTTTTCTGCTTACAACAAACACAGGTGGTATTTTCCCTTCTGTCCACAACAGCTTTTTTCTCTGTTTTTAATTCACCACATTCTTTCTCAAATAGTATTTTTCCAGGTCTGGAAATAATTTGGCTTGACCAAAATATTTTTCAGCATGGGAGACAGGGATGAAGGAGAGAAATATTCATGTCTTTGCAACTACATGTAAGGGAGGATTGCCCTCCCCTCTACCTCTCCTCTCTCAGTCAGTAAAGGAAGGTAAGGATCTATAGAAGACAATTTAAAAGCACCTCCCTCTCTGCAAGGATTATGTAGTTGTGTAAATCAAAAGCCAAATCACTTGCATCAAATCTCACAGCAAAAACAACTCTCTTTTCTCTTCAGAGACAAAAGACGGGTTAGATCTGTGTGCACAATAAGCAGGTTTACAGTCATTTTAAGAGAGTTTTTATTTCTGTTGCTTAACTGCCCTTAATGCCAGAAAACTGTGCCTTACTACATTTAAAATTTGTCTTGACAAACCTTCTGAAGCTCATTCTGCTGTTTTCCAGAGCAAAGATCTCTTATGGTACCCTCTTAACTTTCCATCCATCCATCCATCCATCCATCCATCCATCCATCCATCCACTTTATACACCACAACTGGCAACCTCTTGGTCTTTTTTTCTCTATGAAGCAGGATAAGCCTAAAAATTTATGATTTATTTTAATTCCACCAAAATATTGAAAGGAACACACAGCTTCTGGCTTCAGGTGCATGCCTTGGGGGTAAAAAGAAGCCATTTCTGTACATGATCCAGCAGCTACTGGGTGTGACCCATGAATGCTGGTCAAATTTTGAAATGAAAACGGGACAATGACAGTTATTTTACCTTTTATTTGTAGATAATCATGAAAATCATGCTCATCAGAGCATGTATTCTGATTAATAGCTGTTTGAAAAAATGCTTTGCAAATTTAAATTTTGAACTTCTGTTTTTGATGGGCATATAATTCCTGAAGGGAAGGTGGAGGATGATAAATTGAGATCATAATTTACCATTGATGTGTTATTTCATTTTCTTTTCCCCTTCCGTTTACATTCAATACTTAGAATTTACACAGTAACAGTATTAACAACAAACAAGAAAACTAGATTTAGTTGTGGAAACATGATACTGTTAAACACATGGTGTTTATTTCCTTCTAGTGAACTCCATTGTTTTTTTGGCATTAGAAGATAATGTGCATAGAAAGTAGCCATGTTGGCAGAACTTGTCTGTAATTACTCTCAAGTTGCATAAGTGAATCATAAAAAGCTTTTAAAGAAGATCTTATGGTCTGCTGTGTCAATGATCCATGTTTGAGAAAATTAATTCTTTGCCAACAGAGTGCAAATCCTATTTGTGTTGAACCAGTTGTAATCAGCATTTAATCAGGGAATCTGATGGGAGTTTTTGTGCAGGGTATTAAGCTGTTAGTGCTTCTAAATTAAATTTTGTATTCTTTGGTCCTTTTTATCCTCAACTTAGCATCTCTCAATCATTTAGTTCTGCAGAAGACAGACGTGCCGAAACAATGAATCAGACACAATGAATTAATCACAATGTTAATGTTCTCCAGCTAACTCACTGTTTGTGACAATACTGTGTTTTGACTAAAAACCAAACATATTTGTAGTGAAAAAACCTGCATATATTCAGCAGAAAAGTAGCAGCTCAGAAATTAGTTCTGGTGAAACCACACAACTGTTATCTCGCTGGTGCACTTTCAAAGAGGTGTTTTTAAGATGTAGTTGAAATCTATTATTTATAGGGGGACTTGGCAAAGGCATAGAAAAGACTCATTGTGAAGAATTTTGAAGAGGTATGTATATCTTCACCTTGTACAAGATTTTATAACAAAACAAGCAAGCATGTCACTGATATTTCTTTAAAATATCCTCAGTGATGCTGATTCACAAAGCATTTGTATTCTATATAGGCATTTTCTTGCTCTGTCCTCAAGCAGCTTGAGGAACACACATAATTTATCAGTGTTTGGAATCTGCCTTTATATAACCTTGCAGTGTTCCTGAATGTGTGAAGTTCTTAATAGAAAAAGTGAATTATTTCTGGTCCAAATGCCACATAGTAATGTATTTCTCTTAACATCTTATAGTTTTACTCTATGCTGGCACCCTGAGGTGTCAGTGAAGAAATGAAAGTGAGATTGTAGCTGTGGATTAAATGTAAATGATGTGTATTTTACATTTGGCAGTGTGTTTCATCCTGTCCTAAATTGGTTCTACAGCAAGTTTATTAGTACAGTCTCTGAATGACCTGTCAAAAGTTTCATGGCATGGAAATGAATCAATTAGTACTTTATCATCCATATTATATTTATTTTATATTTTATTTGGATTTGTTAAAAGGGAGCAATGAAGTTGAGAGAGGTAGAAAAAGCCTGTTACAGCAGTCATTTACTAAATATCCCTACAAGGGTTCTTGCAACATGATAATTATGGTTACATATGCATTGATTGTAACAAGGTGGAAGCTAGAGAGTCTGGTAATATTTACTGGCTCTGTTTCATGTTTTTGCTAAGTAGGTATTTGTTTCCTTCTAAATGTGTATTACAGAAATTAAATGAAAAAGGTATATAAAAGTACAAAGATGGGCGCAGTGGTAGAGAGTGGTTCTATCTCTCCTACAGAGTCCTCCTTTCCAATGGCAAATAAATCTTGGTCATTAAATATTTGGCTCACTTGAGATAATCACATTTATGTGGACCTGTCACCTCTGATTAGAAGAGGTGATATATCCATATATTTATACTAACAAAGTTCTACACTGTAGTATAATGTCAAGAAATGTTACGAATCATTAGACTAGATTGCATCATTTGATACAATGTTTATCACATTCTATAGTTTCTCAGTATTCCAATATTTAAGCTGTTGAAAACCAGATATGTATGCAAACACACAAAGAAAAAATAAAGCCATAATATTTTAAGTAACACCTAGATCGTTTCTTTTTTGCAAAAGATGTACAGTTCAAGAAAATTTTAAGAATTCTTGTAGATGATTTTATTTTCATATCATGATATCATGGGTCAGCTAAAATTATGTATTGCACCAGATATAGAAAAATTGCTTTACAGTGTACTTAAAGCACTGGAAGTCTCATGTCATTTCAACGCACATAGAAAGTCAAGTAGAAATCCACTTCACAATTGAAGAGCTGTTTTAGAAAATGTGTGTGAAAAAGTTGTTTATTAAACATAGTGCTTCAATACTATTAAGAAAAATGCTTAGTAAGGTGCTCAGAAGTGATGAGAGCTAATAGAATGTTGAGTGGTCCTGAGGAAAAAGTGATATTTAGCAATTTTTTTAAACATTAACTGTGTGTTGGTACTAGCAACCAAACTTGAATTAGCTGAAATTGTTTCTCTCTGCCTTTATTTATCTCTCTGACAATGGAATAGAGATAAATAAAGTAAGGTAATAGAAACTTGTGGGTTTTTCTTAAATATCCACCCTCCCCTCTTCCTTTTGAACAACCCCCCCCCCCCCCCCCCCCCCCCATGTTCATCTTTTGTGTAGTAACATGAATACTGTGCAAAAAGAATTAGTTGACTTTGGTTGGTGATTCACCAAAGTTGCACCAGTCAGAAAGGATTAAATCTAGATGTCTTAATGAGGTGTTAGAGGTGTAGAAGTCTCTTTTAGAAGTCTCTATTTTTTGACAGAGCTAGCCTTTTTCATTTTCTTATTAATTTCTACATTTATTTGGACTGTGATGTTGCATTCAGGTAATGACATATACTATTAGTTTCAGGGCAGGTTGAAATTTATATAGTCACCAAGATCCAGTTCTGTTACTTCACAATTTATCTGAGTGGTGGAGAAATTGATTATTTAATTCTTGTAGACTGCTTCAAACATGGAAAGAACTGTGCAAGTGCTAAAAATTAATAACCTAATCTGTTTTACAATTATCAAATATGTTTGTTTATTTTGGAGCTCAGTCATTTATAAAAGACATTTATGCCTAAGCTGCCATTGCTCCTTACACTAGAAATCCGAAGGGTCTGCATTTATAAATGTGATTTTTAAGTCCAGCATTTGTAAGCAATAGTCTGACTGAAGGGAAAGCACACTGCTCTACCATTCAAAATTGCTCACAATATGTGTCAATAATCAGACATGCGAATGGAAAAAACAGCTTTTATCTACTTAAGGCAGAATAGAGTTGGTCTAGAGAAAGTGAACAAAATTATGCTGGTTTATCCCAGATATGGGCAAGATTTTATAATGCTTTGAATACAAATTGTTTTGCAAGTGGAAATATTATATTTCTATTTGTCCCTGAAATCCATGTCATATATATAGTACCAGTTACAGGGTGATTAAGCAGCTGTAAATTTCTTCCAAGAAAGATGGAGTAATTTTAGAGTCCTTTGCCTCTTAAAAATAGAAAACCAATTGAAAAAAACCTGGGAAGACTGGAAAATAAGATGCATCAGTTCTGTAGTTTCCTGTGTTGATATTGATTGTATTAATAGTAGTGTTAATATTTTGCTATTCATTCAGTATGCTTAGTGTTCCAGATAGTGTATTAAAAATGTGCACCTTCAGACTAAATGAGTAGTGGAGGAAATGAACCAACAATTGGATGCCAAGTGAATCTCTTGTTCTAGTATTAAGGACTGGTAGCATTTGTGCTTGGCTAGAACTCCACATTAATGCAAATTTATAATCTGCAAATTTGTGGTTGCTCATGTGAAGTTCATTACAAATACTGACCATTGAGATGAATATCTGATTGCAGACCAAACTTAATATGGGCCTGATCGGCAATTGGTGAAATGACTTCTCCTGATATCACCTAAAAGTGAATTTCAGTGTGCAACATTTAAGAACTTTTGAGTTTGCTCCTGAGCAAATCACCTTATTTTTAATTCTGGTAGGTCTCAAAATTTTTGTGCTTTTCCAAAGAGGTGCACAAAGGCATGCTTTTTTTTTCACAGAAAGCAGACTGATTATTCAAATTGAGTATTACAGCATTTCATAGCATGCACTGATCATCTCTCATCTTATTAAAAACCTGTTGAAAAAGAATTTATTATTTAGTTGCTAGCAGGTGATAAAATATTCATTTGAGATAATGGCACAATCAGATTATATTTTATTACTCTCTGTTTATTGGTCTTGATATAGGGACAGTGGATTAATTACAATTCTCTTTTACCATCTCAGTAACATGAAGAATATCACTACTGGGAAAGGAATTACTTCATTCACAGAAGAGTCTTTTTGTTTTAATTACATAATTTCAGGTAATAAAAGAAATAGACATGACTATTCTTTGTCTCATATAACTCATTTTGAAAATGCATCCAATCTGGCTTTGGGAAAAGGACTCAATGAACAAGTATTTAAAGGTTAAAGTAAAGTCTCAACTGTGCTATTCGTTCTTCATGTATTTGGGAATCAGAAATTTACCTTCTTTTTTTTTAAGTCACTGCAAATTTGGGGTTCAATCAGTTTTCAGATGTAAATACGATTACTATACTGAAGTGCTTCATTTCACTCTGCAAGGTTTCTTTTTCCCTTTATCCTTCCTGCTCCTTCTCTCCTCTTAACAAAATGAAATACAAAGATCAAGTGAATGTTGCCACTGATGGAAGCTGTCAGAGTGACAGTCTTAGAAAATGAGAGCCTCAATTATCCCAAGAAGATGGACAGCACAGACAGCACCAGTGCAAGCTGCATTTCACTGAACCTTTTACTTTATTCTCTGATTTGGACTGAGCACTTCTAGGGATTAGATAACTGTTTAATCTCAGTGGTTTTGAGACCTGCAACCTCGTTGCTGAAACTGCTGAGAAGGGAGCCAATTAGTGGCAATTGTGAGAGATTTATTTATGTTGTTTTAAATGATACATGTATCTGTCCACTAGGAACTGGTCTGGGAGCATCATCCCACACACTGCATCAAGCGGCTGTCGTGGCAGTGACAGGTCTCAGCTGCACACAGCTGTGTTATGATGTGTTGGTGACCTCCAGGTGGAAGGGGCTCTACCCCCTCACCTGACACTGGAGCCACAGTGGCTCCCTGATCTGAGTTTCTCATCTGTTTTTGTATTGTGGACTGTTCAATCTTAATCCAAATAAGAGCTAGCATCACTTACTTTAGGAAGGATCTTGTGTTTCAGAGCATCAGAAAAAAAGGTTAGGATGTGCCACAATATTAATATGCTAGTCCTTACATTGACCTTAACTGGTGTAATTACTTTTACAACTGTTTGGGCAGAATTCCAGCCATGCTGTCTCAAATATTTATACATAGTCTATATATTGGGGAACCTAGAAATACATTAGACGCAATAAAACCAAGAGACCTTCCAAACCATTGAACTGGCAGCACATATGCTGGATTTTGAGTTAAATGGCATAAAACAAGAGTTAGAAGGCACTGCCTAGTGCTTTACCAGATTGCTTCCTTGAAAGGTAGTTTCCTCTTGTCCAAACTGCTCTTTGTGGCAGAGCAAGTGATAGCTCCCACTGTGCTCACATATGAGGTGAAATGGGAACTTGGCACTACAAAGGGGCTTGAGGCAGAGGCAGTGCTTGCCTGTGTCAATGAGCTATATGTGGTTTTTTTTCTCATAGAATGCAGTATTTGCAGACTGTGTGACTGCTTTCAGTTTCCAGATCTCTTATGAAGAGTAGATGGGAAAAAGCACCCTGAAGTAATGGGCTGTGTCTGAGTGGAAGCAGCCTGGTTACTGAAGACTGGTATAACACATCTGCTTTGCTACTTTTTCAATACCAGAGAAAAAGGTGGAATAGATATACCATGACAGTTGTTTTGTTTGATTGGTATGGTTTCTTTTTCTTTAATCTTGGACTGCATCAGGATCTGTGAACACTGAAAAAGTATTTCAGTTATCATGTTTGATATTTTCATCCCACTTCTTTTTCTTTTACAGGTCATTAAAATTTGTGTGTGGATAGTAGAGTGTAGAGGTTACTTTTGTGCTGTAGGGCCTAAACTAGATTTTACACTATTTATTGGATGCTATTTGATATTTTCTGCTGAGGAGAAATGATAGAGAGGAAGAAGAGGAATAAGAACATAAGATTTTGATACACAGCTCATGTTGTCCTTCTTAAAATAAGCAATATCAGATTATAAAGGACAAATCATACAACATAAAATCAGTAGCTGAGATCAGATGAGGAAAACACAACCTGAATTGCATGCACTCTTGTTTCTTAGCAATTGAGATTGTCTGGAAGAGGAGACTAACTGCTGATACTGTATACATGCTGTGTTATGGGAAGAAACTCAATTCTGTAAGAAAGTTTTAGAGGATAATCTGATAATGACATATGAAAGCATACTCTAGAGAAGGAAAATATAAAAATTCCTTTTTTTAATGTAAATTAATTATTACTATTAATTTTCACTCAAATTAATTGACCTGTTGAAACATATCTATTTTGTTTCTTTTTATTTTTTTTTTAATGCTGGATGACCTAAAATGAATTTAAATGCAGGAAATTTCTGCATTGATAGCTATTGCAACTTACCTTGTTTCAACTGGAAAATGACAAGGACTGATGTTTGGGTCACGCTATTTTATTTTTCTGTTTTGTCTAAGTCTCTTATTTCTCTCTCTCTTCCCATCTCTTATTGATGCATCGCTGAAAGAGGTGGTAGAAAGACAATTTCTTTGTTCAGGAGTGTATTGGCCTCAGAGCACACTTTTGAAAAAACACCAAGAGGAGTCATGTGGAGAACATCATAGACTTTATACGTCAGTGTCAAACAAAAATGAATAGCACCATACAGAAACCCACCCAAAATGCTGGTGGCAGACAAAGCCTGTCCGAAAAGTTTCTTGCTTTTGGGGTTTTTTGGTTGTTGTTTTTGTTGCTGGTTTTGTTCATTTTTTTCCTTTGGTTTTCAGTTTGTTTGGTTTTTTTCTTTTTTGTAGCCAAGAAAGCTTAGTTACTTCTTCTTTGCCATTGTTAAGGGTTTACTGTAGCACTCTGGGAATTACTTGTAGTCATGTTTTCTATGGCATATTTGATTTCACTATCATTGTGCTTCACTCGTAACTGTAAATGGAAGCCAGCATGGGAAGTCCAAGAACAAAACATACTAACTTTAATGCCAAATTTTAGACAGTGATAATTAAGTGGAGTTTGTCAGAAGGAGATAATTTAGCTGTACCTGGGCAGTAAAAGGGAATATATCTCTCAGGAGACAGAAGGAGGTATTAAATGTAATGGAAGAAATCAAGATGGCGATGGTGTTCTTGAATCCTAAAAGAAATTAAATGTGAAATTCACAGGATGTGAATCTCGAATTAAAAATAACAGTTGTGAAAGGTTCATATTATTTTAAAGAATTATTGATTTTTGTTCTATGGTTTATTCAAGGAAAGACTTGTATAATAAGTATGATAATTTAGTAGCAGATCAATAGGGGAACTTGGAAATATCTTCTGCAGATTAGATGTAATACCTAAATCCATTTAATTAACAGCAACAGCCAAGTAACTGGAATGTAAAAGGAGACATTCTTTAAAGGCATCTAATTCATACACTCAGGAATTTCAGTTGACACCAATTTTTCCCTTTTTTTCTTTATGTTGTGGTTTAACCCAAGCTGGCAACTAAGTACAATGCCCCCACTCACTCAATCCCCCTTCTCTGCCCTAGTGTGATGGGAAGAAGAATTAGAAAAAAAGTAAAAAAAACCCACTAAACCTTGCAGATTGAGACTAAAACAGTTTAATAACTGAAATAAAGTGAAATAATAATAAAAAAAAAATGATAGTGATAGTAATAGTAATAACAATAATAAGTAGTAGTGAATTTCACATTTGAATTGTAGTGTTCTAATTAAACATTTAAATATTTTTAAAGCCTCTCTTCTATTTCTCACATGTAATGACTGATCTTTGGTCTTACGATTGCTACATTTTTTAGAGAAATTAAATTTTCTTTTTTAAAGTTTTTAATGTATGTTAATATTCAAGCATTTTTACACATGCAGATAATTTCTATAATTTACACATAAGTATTATATATTGTGGGTTCAGAATTTCCATATAACATTGCTTTGAGCTTTCCTGGTTATAGAGAAGATAGAAAAGATACTATTTGATATAGGACTGACTAAAAGATAATGATGCTGTTCGCACCACCTGTGAGATTTTAGCATTTTTTTATCCTATACTAGAACAGAGCACCAGACAGTCCTCTGATTTGAAGACATTTTAATTGGAAAAGGCAATTCTGCATCTCTGAAAAACACCTATGAAATAAAGTTTCACAGCATATTTTTTAATCAATATTAGTCTTAAATTACATTTGTGTAAAAGAGTTACCTGCAGTGCCTTGAACAATTGATCTCTCAGTTCCAAGTAGAGCCATTGCCTGTAGCTGTTGGGGATTTTTGTGGTTTGTTATTTGTGTTTTGTGTGAAAGCTATGCTGTCTTCTCTCCTGGCAGAAGAGGAGACACAATTCCATAATTGTGAAAATGCAGAACTTTTGATCAGTGTCATTCAGCTAATATTTTCTAGACTGAATTTCCATGTGTACCATGTAGTCTTTAAGATTCAGAGGACATTAAAGTAATAGTTAGGTGTCAACTAAATTGGCGTCTAATTGAATATGGTGAGGCACTGGAACAAGTTGTCCAGACAAGCTGTGGCTGTCCCATCCCTGGAAGTGTTCAATGCCTGCATGTCTGGGGCTTTGAGCAACCTGATCTCATGGTGATGCCTTTTCCTGGTCTTAAAATCAAGAGTCATACACGGTTAGAAGGGGAAAAAGGATTTTACCTTGGTATTTATTTTTAAGGATCCTTAGGTGTACACGTCCATGTCATATGCATCGAGATGCACCCTGCCGAGTATGTCCCCCCAACATTGGGTATAACATTATAGGTTTTACTAATTAGCATATCTATCAAAGATACCCCAACAAGAGGCTGCAATGAGCCCCCCTCCCCAAGGAACCTTCCCCTGGATGGTTCTATCTTGGTTTACAGAATGTGTTCTGGAGAGGACCTTGGGGTCTGGGGCACACTGATCCCTAGCTACGAAGCTTCTAAAATGTTTAGTCTCTTAGCTTGACAAACAAGTCCAAGAGTGTAGGCAAAAAGCACTAAGAATACAGAAGCTGTAAAAAGGTAAACAGGGGTATAAAAGAAAAGGCAAAAAATCTTCATGGCATCAATGGAAGGTGTCCCTGTCCATGGCAGGGGAGTTGGAAAGATATGATCTTCAATTCTCTGATTCCATGATTCTATGACCCTTGAGGAATGTTACACCTCAAATAAAAAGTGGGAGAAAAAGAGACAGTCTGGGTGGTGGTTACAGAAAAATGTTCTGCATTAGGAAATACTACCATACAAAACACATTAATCTTTGATTAGTGAAACACAGCATTTCCCTTTTAGGAACTGCAAAATTAATGCAGTATCTGAGTGAGAAATGGCAACCCCCAGTAGTGAACTTTCTATGCTCCTCACATAATAAGTACAAGGGGAATGCATTCATATTACTATCAGTGGTGGAGTAAAAAAGTGAAGAAAGCTTATATTTTGCCCAGAGAGCAGAAACATTTTGCAGTATGTTGAATGGAGGAAAGCAGTGTTGGCTTGCAAGGTTGATTTTTCCTTTGTTGTCAGCATGATGTGCAGCAGGGCATGGGTTCTCAGAGGATGGCCTATATTAATATAGGAAGCTATTCCTCTAACAGTGGTAATAGGATAAACATTGCTTTGAGTGGTAAACTGCTGCATGATTAGAAAGACAGTTTATAATCATGCTTAGCTGGATGAACATGTTTTCTGCTTGATGGTCTTCAAGAAGGCAACTGGTTGAGGTTAAAGAGGTTTCAGAGTGTGAATGGATAATTAAGACAATTCGCCATCTGCCAAGCAGGAAAAAGAACAATCAAAAAAGAATCATACACTCCAATGGAGTAGCATAGTAATAGCTGACAGCAATTATACCTGTGGTTCCAGTGATTATCATTTCATTAGGCTCAAAACTGAAATGATTCCTCTGCTTGTGTAGAGAGGAGCGTGGCTTCTGAGTACAGAAATCTCATGGTATATATGGACAGCTGCCATCTTTTTATCACACACAAGAAAAAAGATGTTACATAGAAGAAAAAGTGCAATTTTATTATTTTTTCTGTTGGAGACACTGGTCTATATCTCTACTTTTAGCTGGTCATTTTCTTTATGTAAAACAGACATTACCGGTAATGTATTTAAAATTGAGGTCAGCTTGATTAATAGTCAGCCCTGATAGATTTGTAGTTTGACCCAGAACCATGTACAATGTCCAAAACGTGAAATCATTGAGAAACTGACTTTTACAACAGATCTAAGCTGGAATCTACTGTGCATCATTAGCAGAGGAATAAGTATTTTTCTGTGTCACACTATAAGTTTCAGATTCACTTAAGGTGAAAATTCAGAAAGAGACTGCATGTTGCAAATTTATGCATGTTGAAACAAAGGGAAAGGCTCTGGGAAATTTACTGAATTCAGTGCTTCTCAGATGGTTGGATTTTCAAATGTAGTACAATATGTAACCCCATTGCACGAACAAAATCACAGCAGGCATTGGCTGAGAATAAAAAACCACCATCTCTTCAGATGAGAGACGTTGGGCAAGCTGCAGGTACTCCTGCATGTGGGTAGAAGGATAATAACTGCTTATTCCTTTTACACATTCCTCCAGATTGGAAGGTATCTCTCTACCAGGTGGAGTAGGAAGGAAAGGAGTGGACACTAAATCTGTACATTAGTTTTGGTGCTGCATTTAAATTTCCTCCCGATACACTATGAAAGTTAATAATTATCTTGGCACACTGTAAGTTGGCATGGAAGGCAATGTAATGCAACATGATATATCACTACTCTGCTATACCAGGTTAAAAAGTCCAAAACAGAAATAAGCTTCTACCTTCCCTGTATAAAGGATCTTTGCAAAAGAATTCAGCAGAGCATCCACAATTTTAGCACCTGGATGTCTCTAATGCAATAATTAATGACTGTGGCTTTTGACCATCTGTTTTACAAGTATTGTGGCAGGTGTGAATACCTGCTACCCAACACTAAAAGTGGGTTGAGGAAAATAACCTTTTTTTCAGGCCAATTATCTTCCTATACACCTTAAGAAAAAAGTTGTTTGTGAAAGCTTAGAAGCCTGTTATTTATAGGTGTATATGTAATGGAACAGTAAAACACATATAAGTTTAAATGCTTGTAAAGGAATCTACCATATAAATATTAAATACTGATGAAGATTCTGAAGGAGTTATTAAAAATAAACCCACATTTCATATTTTATTGTCATGGCTTTTGGATTTCATTACAAGTCTTTGTTGACAGAACCTGGCATTACTGGTATTTGATAAGGGTAATATAACATTGTAATGTAAAAGTTCATGGACCATCTTTTCCACTGCAGGAAAAAAAGTCTCCTTTCAAATAATAGATAATCTCTTTGCTAGCTTGTAATTAGAGGGTACATTTAGGCTTCCCCTTTCTCAGATATAGAATGTGTGTGTGTGTATATCTTCAGGGTAAAGGATAGAGGATGTCTATTTACTTTTTAACTTGTAAAATTTCTATAGTGTTGAAAATTGTCTCAGTGTTCAGATTTAAGACTATCAAATATTTTATTTCCAATTTTTGTAGGATTCATGTGCTTCTAGTGTCTTAAAAAGGATAGAAAGCTAAGGGGAGGTGAAAAGAATAAAAACAATTGGGAGTCTGGAGGCAGCAACTTATCTTCTGCTTGAACCCAGTGATGTACTTTCCATACAGATAAATTTTATTAATAAATAATTTTCTTTCTTGTTGATATTTGAACAAAGTGCCATTCAGAGGAAGTATCCAATGAAAACTTCTATGTGTTGACTGCTTACTTCTGTGGGTGTAGTAAAGTGATTTCAAATCTCCAAAAGCATTGTTTTACCCTGTTGGAATCAGGACCTGCTCCCAGATACACACGTATTAGGATGAAATTATTTCAAATTTAGAAGCGTAGAAATATTTGCCCATGGTATTAGCTTATTTGTCCTTTTCATGCTTCTTACATCAATATATTTATTCTTTTCTGTCCCCTCTGAAGACATTAAGCAATGTGTAGACATGGCACAGAATAGATTTACTGTTGTCAACCAGTCAAGTGATTTGATCATTTCCAACCCAACAGCTTTGTCTGTTTATAGAACTAAAAAAAAAAAAAAAAAAAAGATTCTACATTAGATTAGATCTATTTTTATGTAGTTGGGATTTTTTTGGCACTGATCATGCTAGTCTGCTCTCTCCTGCTTAATTTAACCTAAGTATTAGTTATTTTCTATTTTTCATTTACTTCTGCTACATAATACAGAGTAATTACTAGTGCTAATTAGTGCAGATACAGTTTCATTTTATTGGTTTATATCTCTTCTGTTTCAATGCTTATGAAAAATTATTGCAGCATGATTTAATAGCTTCACAAAAAAAAAGGAGCCCTGCTCTACCTGAACAGGTTTCAGATATCTTTACTCTCAGTCACCAAGAAGGTGAAGTGAAATCTGTAGATATGTTTATAGCTGAAGACAAGCTCTTTTGTCTTATGATGATGGTGATGATGATGATTTAACCTCTCTATACACAAGTCATTATTAAGTGGACCCTGGCTCAGCATTCAACTGTTGGCAGTACATAAATCACATTGTGCACTTCTGCTCTCTGGGAGTTGGGCATCATTCTTAGAACCAGAAAACGAATATTTGTGCATCTAAATTTAAGCTTTCTTTTACAGAAATGTGGGTTTGTATGCAGAAAATTTGTGTAAGAAAAAGTTAGCGTGAGCTGTTATGGAAGAGGAAGGTTATTTTATTATGCGAAATCTCTAGGAAATTTAATTTTATCCAGTCATACTCCGACACCCACAAATGCTAAGACAAGTAAATCCAGCTGCTGTAGAAAGGATCACTTGTGCACAACACATGACAAGAAATGTCATCTGCTAAGCCCTCACTATGTCTCCTAGTTTGATTTTGATCGGTGATGAAAATATGACTTTTGTATGGAAAATATATACCTTCTAAAACAAAGCTTTGATTACTGTGTGGTCCTTTTGTCTCAGAATTTTGCTTCTCTTGTCTTCCACAGATTTTTATATCTATGCTGCTTATCATAGTAAGTATCCTTAAGGTAGCTAAGGACAACGTACACCCAGGCAACCTGCTCTCAGAGCTTGTCTGAGGGCTGTTACCTGCCACCAAACAAATGTATATATGTATGTATTTTTAGGATCTGAATTCATGTATTGCTCTGACCACCTTAGAACAGGTCTGCAAACCTCATGCCACCTGGGTCTGAATTTTGAATTCTCTTTTCTCTTGCTTTCTAGATTCAGCTGACATTGACTTAATTCTATGTTTCAGGCTGAATTCTAATAAGTCATGTGGATGGCTTCCACTTCAGTTCTAAGATAGGTTACGTTCGGTTCCTGCTTGCCTGGACTGTTTGATTCCAAAAAAGAAATTAACTGACTTTTCTGAGATGAGCAAAATTGAGAGTGCAAATACTCATCAGAAAAACTGAAAACATAACTAGAATTTGAAGTTCCACCAAACAGCATTGCTCACTATATAGAGTTATGGTATTAATAGGTTTCATTACATGTTTCTTATTATAGTTAGTGGTTTTGATTCTTCTTCTGGCAGGAGATGGAATTTCTACCAGAAAATCGCTTCTTATGTTTCTTCAACATCATACTATTCAATAAGTTCTCACTTTCTTGAATTTAGCCTTTTAAAACCTCTATGAAGTAATATGAATATGACTATAATCACCTAATAGATCAGAACTTGAGACATATAAATCAACTTAGTACTTTGATATGATATTAGGATCAGAACTGCTGTGACATAAATGCAAGACCCTTGTCACTAGAAGTCCATTCCTTTTTGGAAATTAGTTGGCGTAATTGGGTCCTGGAGTCTTTCCTGTTTCTGCATACTGATTATGTAGTAAAGCTTGCTTTGAATATACCCTTAATATCTTTAGCTTTCTCACTAATCAATTTTGACTGAAATACAGTCAGAGTAGGTCAGATTAACTCTTACTATGGAGAGGTGACTCCCAGAGTATAGCCTTTGTACTACTATTTCTATAACTCGTCCTTTGTTTCTTGCAACAGCAATAAAAGGTTGATCAGTAGATAGTAGTGAGAAACCTAATTGTGATAAAATAATTGCAGGGTTAATGGAATAGGTATAATAGAAAAAGAAGAAACAGAAGAAAAGTAAACAGTAATATATAAATAAACAAAACACTACCAGGTAAGAGTTACTGAAGAAATAGACAAAGCTCAAATTTTCTGCCTTTAGGGAGAAATGTGATAGCTCTGTGGGATAAGTAGGCATGTAAATTGTAGGCTGCTCAAGTATTACAGTGATAAAATTGTAAACCAAAGAAAATACTTGGTATGTAGCCTCAGTTTTTATGCTGCTCAGAACTCCTCCTGAACCTAATTTGACTTTTTTTCTCTCCTCATTTTGAAAGCATCCTTTTTCTAATGTAGGCTGTTCTTTGACACATGGAAAAGCTCTAGTCTAAGTGTCTAGGCATAATTCAGTTTTTCCTTGGCTTATGCTTATCTTAACAATATCACAGTTGACAGTTTTCCTTTCTGTGATTTATACCTGTGTTTTAGGCTTTTTATTACACCATGGTGTGGAGTTGGTGACAGAGACAGGCTAAATGAGTTTCACACAGCTTCCATATCTGTAAGCCTATTCCATCTCTTTTTTTGGTTGGTTATTTTGTTGTTGTTGCCAAGGCCCAGATTTCTTTATTTCTTTTTGCAGATAACAGAATGAACATCTCTAGCATCAGCACTATATTTCCTTCTCTCCCAGTCTATCAGCCTCTTCTCCCATTCTTTGTTAGGCACTTACTTATAGAAGAAAAGAAATCTGAATATTTATTTTACATATTAAATTCACTTATTCTAGTTTCCTTTTTGTGTTTGCATGTGTAATTTCCTCACAGGTAAACTACTTAAGTAAAACCATCTTTTAAAACAAATAATAATGATTTTAAAGTTATGTGAGACTAAAAAGTCTCTCCATGCTGTGTTTGAGTAGACTGCCATGGTTAAGAACATGTAGGTGGGTGCTGGAACATTTGATTCCTAACCTTGTAAAAGCATTTTGCTATAGATGTGTGAGGAAGCCTGGTCTTTCAGTATTGTAGAAGAATTTGTAGACAAGTTCCCTGGTTTTCTCATGAAACTGCTGTGGTATTCTGGGATCTTAACTAAAGCAGGTCATGTCCCTTCATTTTTTTACAAGCTTAAATTCAGCTTTAATTTTCACAAAGTTCTTACTTACTTTTTCTCTTTCCTGTGTGCAGTCTTCTTTCCATCTGAGTGGCTGTTTCTATCATTCCCTTTACTTCAAGAGGCAGGCAGAACTTTGTTGGATGCATACATGCTTTTGAAAAACTTCCTTGCGTGGAATTAACAATGGGATTAAACTGTGTACTAAGCATGCATCCCTGAGGAAAAAACAAAGTTTTAGCCCATTCTTTTCCCTTGGTGTGAAACCTAAAGATCATTTCACCTAAAGTTTAATTATCTAGTACTTACAGTGATGTAAGGAGTACCCCACAATCTCACTCTAGCTTTCTGTCACTACCATACCTGGATTCCAGGATAAAGGAAAGGAAAATTAGTATCCACTGTGGTAAAGGCTAACCCTGTCCAGAGGAGATTGACCTTAGCAGTACCACACAATGATTGATCCCTTCTCTTCTCTGAGAATGCAACATCGAGGGACCAGAAGCAAATGGGGAATTTTCTTGGCAAACTAGGCATATCCTGTGTTTGCACTATTCTCTAGAAGATCATATTTAAGCAGTATGACACATCCAT
This sequence comes from Corvus brachyrhynchos, assembly GCF_000691975.1. Classification (NCBI taxonomy): domain Eukaryota; kingdom Metazoa; phylum Chordata; class Aves; order Passeriformes; family Corvidae; genus Corvus; species Corvus brachyrhynchos. The sequence goes on along the minus strand of NW_008237229.1, from coordinate 6,327,559 downwards.
TTTTTAAACAGATGAGGTTATATAAGTTTATACCATGTTAAAATACAGTAGATTGTACCAGATCACCCCACTGAGAATGATCTGTGATTGCCTCGTACTGTGCGGAGTAAGTTCACTTTTCTTGTATTTTATATTGCAAGGGACTTTCATTTTGTGGGTATATTTGGTGTAAATTTATTCATTCTAGTACTTAATCTGGTCAGAACCAATATATTTTGTATATAGTCTGTGTTAGAGCTTAATTCTTGTAATTATTTAGAGTAGTATAACTCATTGCAGGCAGCATGTGCAAGTTGTGTAATTAATCTAGTTACAGCTCTCAGTTCAATCTGTACAAATCACACATCACAACAATTTAATTACATTGTCAGTCTGCATTGCACAGAGTTTGTGAAAAATCTCAAGGTTATTTAACTCTTAGTTAATAATGGTAACAATCTGTGCCTTTTATGCCTGGACACAAGAAACCCAGTCTTGCCTAATGGGCTTGGAAACGTACTGATGTTTTTTCTGCATGGGCATGTTAAATAGGACAGTAGAATGGGACAGCAACACTCCCAAACTGTGAAGAAAACTTTTATAACCTCAAGAACCAAGGGTCCACGTATCTAAAAATAATTTTGGAAATATATATCACTAAAGTGATTCTTGCAGACAGAAGCTATTTTGCTTCTCTACAGTAGAGGCCAAAATCTAGAAACTGAATTTGAATGTCTTGATCTAATCCACGCGGTAGTGCTGTGAAGTACACACAGGTCTCATAAGCTTGGAAGGTTTATGGAGGATTTTTGGAATTCTGTTTTGTGTGCAGAAATGATAAATAAGCATGGATAACAGACATCAAGCTGTAAAAGCTTTTTTAGTCTCAGAGTTGCTTGCGAAATCAGAGTGTGATTCTGATTGCTCACGGGTCAATGAATCAGTAGTGACAATCTTATAGGAGTGAATTGTATTTGCCATGAAATAGGCATGCTTGCATTTCTAGCCTCCGCCTCTCTCCAGTAAAACAATTACTGAAGTTTAGATCACTTTTTACTTCATTCCTAAATGAGAAAACTCTTGTAAGGGAAAGTCTTCCTCATTTGACCTCTGTGTTTAATGATGGCTACAGCAAGAAAAGTTTCTGCATTGTTTTTCCATGACAGAGGCTAGCTTCTGAGACTACTTTATAACAATATATATAAGGACAAGGAGTCCTTGACCTGGACTTCAGTGTGTGCTTTGAGGCATCAAACTATGCAGTATGTGCAGAACCATCCCAGTCCCAAATAATCCCATAGGTATCAGAGGAAGCTCAGTAAACAGCCTTTGCCCAGCATCTCAGTGCTTTCACATCATTAAATTTTGTATATTTCTTAAAAGAAGAAAATGGGAACATTTAACAAAATGCAGAGTTTTAAAAATTTCATTTAAAGGTACTGTAAATGTGAACTCTCATCTTTAATTAAAATTGCAGTGGGAAATCTTTGAACAATTCTTGTTTCATTATTCCTTTTTTCTGAAATCACCTCTGAACCTTTACCATAAGCCAAACAAAAACATAGGGAGGTTCATTCTAGACCTTTATAGTACTTGCAAGGAAAAGCAAAGAACTATTTGAATAGGTTAAGGTGATTACAGCTCTTCTCACGTGTCTCTGGCTCCATGGAAAAAATCTGCTGTGCAGTGCAGTTGGATCTATCCCTAACAGCTTCAAATGGTGCCTGCCATGTGTCTGGAGAAGTAAGAAGGTATTATAGCTACTGAGGCAAGTGGGAGACCCAAGGGATAGAAGAAAGCAAAGTATGCTGGTAATTATGAGATTGTAGGTGTCATAGGTTTTATGATGGCACATAGAGCATCATGTAAGAACCCTTTTTTGAATCAAATGGTGGCTCTATGAGCACAGTGGCTGTCATTCTCTTTGGCAGGTTTTTATCACATGCTTTAAAAGCACCAAGATAAACAGCACTCCCTCATAAAGAAAAAGAAAAAAGCCATTTCTCGAAATAAAAATAGTGCTCTCTTGCTACCTGTCTGGCATTTTGCCTTTTTGTACACTGAGTTATTTTTATCTATTTTAAATACTCCTGTATTCAAACTGAAAAATTATTAATAAAGAAAAACTAAATTTAGGGTATGTGAAACCTCACAGAAAACTTAAGTATTTAATGCTCATCTCTATTATCAGAGACATGCATAATATAATTAGATTTTTTAAAATAATCTAACATCTGTTACTATTCCCCATAATGTTGATTGAAAGTAGTGAGAGATTTATGCTATTTGTTTCTGAGATTCATATTTCTGTGAGTAAGGCACCAGTTCCTTGATAGTTGTTTTTTGTTCTATTCATGTTTGGATCCTTTGTTTGTGTGACTTTTGGGATGGTTGTATTATTTTCTGAAGGATACTTTATTGGAGAACACAAATTCCTTATATAATGGAGCACTCCCTGAACAAACACTCATTAAATGCATCGTGTTTTTTATGAAATATTGCAATTATATCACTGTATAGATTGAACCTCAAAACATGGAGAAAAATAATGCTGTTTCGATACTGCATGAACAACACCATTTTCCCCCTTACACACATAAAACTTACAAATATAACATAAAAGTAAGAAAACAGGATATCAACAAGAGGAGTGAAAAGAGATAGTGAGAATGCACTTATCAGCAGGATGATCTCAGCATATCAAAAGCTTTGTTAACTTCTCAGCTGTCAAAGGAAAGCAGTCTACTAACAGGAGATATAAAAAATGATGGTGAGTCAGTCAGTGCATGTTTATAGGGACTTACTCTTGAAAAACAGGAACATTTTGACACAGCACGGAGGGATTTGGAATAAGTGATCGGTAAGGGTAATGTCATGGGCTGATTTAAAAAAGGAAGGACTCAGCATATAGAGTGTGAGAGGTGGGAGGAAATAGGGACACTGTATGTCTGAAAGTCTTTGTCCCAAAAGGCGAAGGTGTCATCAGGCAGAGCTGCAGCACCCACACCTCTCACTGAGGGGTCTGCAGACAAGGGGATGCACATCTTTGGCTGAGAGGGTGGGAGGCACGCACATAAACCTGCAGCAAGTATATACATGAATGTATTTGTGTACATGGTGAGACCTTTCCAGCATTAGTCATGAAAGGGTGATAATAAACATCTACAAAATTTGAACATTTAAAGACACTTTGTGAATTGTCTTCCTGTTGTGGTTTCACTGTTTATCATGGACACTGATCCTGTGTGCATAGCTCACTGATTGTTGGTTAATTACAGATCAATAATAAATTACATCAATCCTGATTTGTTTTAAACCATGTGCACTGAGGAGTTTTTCTTCTGTGTCAAATGTTAGCTAGGAATAGTTCCCATGTGGGGAAAAGCAAGGATTGAAAACTGAAGAGGGTCTTCACTAGTTCAAGAGGTGGTGGCTTGGGAGAGCGTGGCTAGCAAAAATTGAAAGGGAAGTATAGAGAACTAAGAAGATATTTGAGGAAGGGATGGTAAAAGACACAGAGAGACACTTGCACTTTGATGCCAGAAAGGGACATCTGTTTGAAAAGGAAAGGAGAATAATATTGGAGGGACAAAGGAATTCAGGGAATGCACTGGGAGTACAGAGGCAGGTAGATGGTTTATAAAATAAGAGTAGATCAATAGATTATTATGTGAAATAATAGAGGGAGAAAATGTGGGATGAAAGGGAGGGGAGAAGCAAGCTACAAAGGATTTGTTGTGTTTTGGGTTTTTGTTTTGGGTTGGGTTGGGGATTTTTTCCTATTTTATCTCTGCCACTGACCAGTAGGATCCAATTCAGAGAAAGATACAGGAACAGGTTATTTGGGAACAGTTCAAAGTTGAGTTGATGGAAAGATTTAGTTATATTGAGAAAATGTACTAATTTGGAAATAAGATGAAAAAAGGAGAAAATGCATTTGAAATCCAGAGTAGCAGGAGAAATTTTTAAGACATAATTTTACTTCATTTAAAAAAAAAGTCTTTATATCAAAATATTTATTAAAATATATTATTTAAAATACTACTTAGGCTGCTGTCCAAAGTACTTGGACTTTTTTTCTTAAGTATGTAACCATATACTTTCACGATGTTAAAAAGGAAAGCAGAAAGTCTGGTAAGCAATAGATTTTTCTGAATCTTACATCTGACCATTCAGTTCTTCGACAAGAGCAGAGATTTAAGAATTTATAAAGATGACAGATGTGGTTTATATAGTTGGTATAATTTTTGAACATTGACATTGTGGAAAGTTAAATGAATGACTTCAGAGTGTCTTGAAGAGCCATGTGTCAAGAACACACTGTATTCTGGGTGCCCTCAGAACTGCCTTCTGCCTTGTTTGCCATATGAGGTCTTTCTTGTCAAATCTCCCATGCCAAAATCCTTAGAACTCTTGAAATCTCTGCACTTGTTATGAATTTAATTACAGGTACTTTTCATGACCCTGTTTAATTTTCCATTATATACATGACCTCTTATTGAAAATCATGACCATATTACAAGATTCTGCTATATAAACCAATGTTAATAAAATGAGAAATGGTGAGTGGGAGAAGAAGCAGAAAATAAACACAGCAGTTGCTCCCCAGTGAGAAATAAAAAAGTTCTGTTCATCAATTTGCATAGTTTTGATGTGAGAAAGGAGAAAAATTGTTTCATTCAAATGGTCGTTGCTTTAAGTTCTGAGGTTCAAATGAATGAATAAAGCTGTAGACTGAGGCAAATTCATATAAATTGAAGCTGCAGAAAGTATCTGTGTGAGGCTGAAATGAAAGTATCTTGCCCAGTGTTATTAGCAATCAAGAAATGCTGAAAAAGGAAATGGTTTACTTAGCTGCTTTTAGAACAAGCAGTATGAAAAACCACAATTGATGAGTACTTTGACTAGAAATGAGAGGCACTGTAGTGGTACAAGCTACTAAGTATTCTTGAAAGAGTTATAAGAACTGATGCATTTTTGAAGAAAAGACATAAATATTTTGGTCTAAGGAAAATGGAGATTTCATGTATTGTAACTTCAAAAATACTTTCAACCTTGTGGATATAAAATAGGAATCTATCAAATATTGAGGATTTTCTCTGTTATCATGATACCACTCTGAATGGAGTCCTAGGAAAACACCAGCATATATGCACTTCAAATGCTCATACAAAATATCTTTTTGTACAAAATTTTGTATATTACTGACAGGAATATATGAAATTGGAAAAAAAATTACTTTAAAGTTGTTCAAAATATGCCTCCTGCTTTACATTACAATTATGAGCATATGCTAAGGATTTAAAATGCTTTATAGGGTGGATATCAAAGTATATAGACTGTTTTAACTTTCTGTGTTTTAATGTTAAAATACCTTGAAAATGCTTCTAGTATAAAAATAGAACAACACAGACACAAAATCAGAGACCACGGTGAGGTCCCAAGGTGTTAAACTAGTTCTACATTTGTATAGCCTGCTATTTTGAAAACAAAAAAAAATGAAAACAGGCTTTATTGCCACATACTCTTCTTTTCAACTTTTCCAAGGGCAATGTCTACAGTTCAATTTTCTGATGAACACTATCTTGTCTGGCATTGGATACACTCCTCTTGAGGCATTACGTAGAACATCATTGTGCTGTCAGGGAGTCACAATTAATAAGGATGAATTAAGTATTTGACAACAGGGATTTAGTGACCCTAGTAACACTGGGAAGAAGGCAAGATTGAAAGTGCACTTTTATCGATCGTTACGTGTGGTGTATCTGATGGACTGACTGGCTTGAGGGAGTGTTATGGTGAAGGAGGCAAAGTCCATTTCACTCTTAGCACTTAGTCAGCTGGTCAGCTGTACAAACTATTACAACCATTGGTTGTTAAAGTCAGTGATCCCACCAGCAATAGGATGTCCTGAGGTTGTGTGTTAGAGACCAACTCCGCTTAAAGGTGTTTGGTCATGTTTTCGTCATGATAATAAGAAAGCTACACCTGAGCCTGTGTTTTCCTCCTAAATTATTTTAAAACACTCTTGTATCCTTCTTCACTTAATTATACACCTTCTTGAAGAATATCAATACAACAGCTGTGAGTTTAAAAATAATCCAACATTCCATGAGGTTAGCCATTGACATCATCTGCTCAAGACTGCCATACAACTTCATAAATCTCCTCAGATTCACACATTGTAAATATTGAGCTGTGGGACTGGTAAATTTTATGACTGCACATTTTCAGCTAATGAATTCATAACTAGACGTTTGCAACTTGCAAATCTTATTTAAGAACTGTGACCTTAATGTGTAAAGACTTCATGCACTATGGTGAGAGTAGAAAAAATTAGCTGATTACTGTGGAGTCAAGGCTATTGCATTTGTCTCTAAAAATCTTAGAGCAGAGGAGAGCATTTTATTGATGAAGTTTCAGTGCAGTTATATTTTTTTATCTGGGGGTTGAATGGAATAAAAATTCAGATGATAGTACTTTTAAGGCAGAGGCGTCTATTAAATGTCGGCTTAGATACAAGTAAATAGTCTAAAAAGTATTGATTATGTTAATATTTGTGATGATTACCAAATAAATGTTGCTAACCCATAAGATATAAATTCCTATGTTCAGCGATCTAATAGTTAGTCCTTATAAGTTAATATTCTGATATTTACATAAGGTTTATGAAGATCTCTGTGTTTAACTTGAATTAGGGAAAATTATGTTAGTTTGTTTGTATCTTGTAGAAAGCAGCTCTAGGAGATAGTAATGCCTCTTCAGCCCATACTTTCCTTAATAAATAAATAACTAAAGGCAAGGGGAGATTGAAGTCGTCACGATGGCTTTGTGCTTTCCACAGTACTATTATATATTTGAAGGAGAATGTTAATTGCTTTGTCAAACCTCTGTTTGATAATTTGTTATAGAGACTCTAAGCTATGAGTTTTCTCAGATAAAGTAACAGGTAAGCAAAAAACAATTGATAAGCCAAACCTGAATAAGACTTCAGGGGTTTTAAAAAGCTGAGATCAGAATGGAATTAGTTAAATCCTGAAACTTCACTAGTGTCTTGTATGAAGAAGACTTTTCTGAGGTAAAGTCTTTCTCAGATCAATACAAAAATTGCCTTTCAAGAGACAAGCTCTAAAATGAAAATATATGATCACTTTTATTGGTGGAGATAATTGCTTTGAATTCTCATGTCTGATGTTTTAGATTGACAGGATGTCAGATATATAAAATCAATAAGACAAATGTTATAACTGTAAAAGTGTATATTTGTTAGGCAACAAAACAGAAATTTGCCATGACTGTGAGTTATGAAAAAAAAAATTGAAAATGCTTAAGAAGCATGTTAAAATCTTCTGACTTTTGTTTATAGGCTCAGTTACAGTTTTAACTGCTTGTGTTGTTGGGAAACACTTAAAATTCTTGGATATCTTTTTCTTTTCCTGGACAAAAGGGATACAAATATCAACTGTATCCCAAGGTGAATTTCAATGTGTTTTTAGACGGGTTACTTACTGCCATAGATTTTTGTTGGCCAATACAATGCTTGGCATAAATTGAAGCAATTGTGCTGTATTGTACTAACCAGCAGTGTTCCCTCAGTCTCTCAGTAAAAATTGGTTTTAGACCAAAATAATCTTTGACTGAAGTGAATTCTGCTGAGACAATTAAAAAAACAAAGAGTTTGGGTCAAGACTTCTGATTGTTTTTTTGTATTAATACAGTATTGCTTACTTTTGAATGGGTTAGTTTTAAAAAAATCATTCCATATTTATAGATATAGTTTCTAAAAGTTTGTTGCCATCTAACTCACTTAAAAGAATGTCTGAGAAATAAGCCTCTTAAAAGAAAATATTTTCTCTAGGCTACCCTAAAGCTTGCTGAATAATTCATGAAAGTCATTGAAATAAACACAATAAAGAATGAAGCAGTTAAATAAATACACTTCTCCGAGCTCTGAGTTTGTATATTTAACTATTTGTTCTATGTGCAAGATTTGGTCTTGTAAATCTTGATACAGGAAAGTAATACTAGGGGGAAAAGTGTACTAAGAGGATTTGTTCTTTATGTCTTAGTTTAAAATACAGCAAACAATTGAGAACAGACCGCTTGAAAGGTCAGTGATAAGATTATCTTGACTGGAAACATTTTAAGCAAATCGTAACGTGATTTTGATTTTCTTCCTCCTGGTGCTAATTCTCAGGGACCTTTGTTTGTTTGTATATAGTATTAGCTATGTACAATAAGTTTCTTGCCTTGTTTGAGAAAAGATATGATTGCCAACACCTGTTAAAATGTAATATCCCCAGTAACAGCTCTACATTTACTGTAATAGGTAAAAATCTAAACCCACCACCACCAAAAAACAACAACAACAAACAACCAAAAACCTCACCCCAAACCCCAGCATCTTCCCTAGTGCACTCAGCCAGAATCTAGCTCTATGAATTCACAAAAAGTTTTTTCATTCTCTTATTTTCCCAATTTCATATCTAGGAAAAAATCCCACAAAGGTTAAAAAACCTCAAACCACCACCAAAATGCCCCTACACAATGTATTATTTTGTTTCCAAAAGAGAATCATAGAAACCTGTTAGTTTTTTTCAAAGCAGAAGGGAATTTAAAAATCTCTTTGAAATTTTAATAATATTACCTTTTTAACCAGTTCCAAGGTTAATTTTAGTGCTAGCATAGGATATCTCTGTGAAATTTTCAGTTGCACTAAAATCACCTCAGTTTCTGCTTTTTTTATTCACTAATTTTTTTTTTAAATCAATTTTATTTACTGGTGCAGTGATTTACTAGTGTAGTGGTATTAGGTAACTACATGGATAAGTATAAAAATGCTTTCTATTTTGATTTGTGTTAAATGACAGGTTTAGTAATGTTTTTGAGAAGAAACATGTCAATGATGGAAGAAAAGCAAGGCTTGACACTGAAATAAACCTAAACCACTAAAATAAATTTAAACTAAGTCATTTTCCAAGTGAAAACAATGAAAAATACTTAGGATCGTGACACATATAGGGATGCTTTCACGTTTTGTAGGTTTTTTTCTAAACACTTCAAATTATCTCTAGTTATTTTGCAATAGGTGCCCCGTAATTCAAAATAAATCCTGCTGACATCCACTGTAAAAGTAATAATAATAATTGCCCAATTCATTTTTTTCTTCTGATGTTCAAGACTCATGACTGGAGCAACAACAAATTAAGCAGAATGCTTGTGGTACTGATGCACATCATAAAATCATTTTCAGATTCCTCTATTCAACTGCAGACAACATGTGCTACTTTTAAAAATTATTGTAATTTTCCAGTCCAAGGCCAGAGTTTTCTGTTGTGAGCACAACCACTCAGTGGAACTGGAGGTGAGATAATAACATCCTTGCCTCTCTCTTAGCCTGCTTTAAAATAAAATATGCAGTGGTGGAAATACGTGAGTGGGAAGGTATTACAGCTGGTGATGGGGTCAGTGGCTCTGACCCAGGAAGAGGTGACCGGTCTGGGGAGATGGTCCCAAAAGGAATCGCCTTCCCGAGGCCCGGTGTCTTCCCTCAGCTGCTGGCAGGAGGGCCCTTGCAGAGGCCTGTCAGCTCTTTAGTGATTATCAGCTCGTGTTTCCAGCTCGCCCCCCCCAGGCCAAGCCAGACCAGAGAGAGAGACGAGAGGCTCGTGTGGCTGCTTCCGCACGAAGGTAGCTTTATTGTGGGTTCCCTCCAGCGAAGGGGAAAGCCAGGGACGAGAGCTCTCTCTCACAGGGGCAGAGGCCTTAGCTTTTATAGGGATACAGGGGATGGGTGAAGACCAATGGGTTACAGAGGATCTGGATAGCGTCTCCTAAAAGGACTGTGGGTTTGTCTTTACTCGCCGTGACCAAAGAAGTGGTTGCCTTTCCAGGGAGTCCTGCTGGGCGATTGCAAAATCTCTCATCTCAGCAGAGATCCCTCCAGGGCAGGGGCTGGGCATACCCCACAGGAAGGGATGCACCAGAGCACAGTCCTCAGCTCACCACACACAGAGGCAGACATTATTGGAAATGGGTCAGTTTGGCAGTGTGCAAAAGTGGAAAGAAGTCCTGATGCAACACTGAATTGATTAACTTCTGCTCTTCACATCCCTGAAAATGTTTCCTCTCTTACAAGCTCTTACTTTTGCATACGTGTAGTCATTTTACAAGTGATCAACATGGATTGGGAATTAGTCTAAAACCAATGTTGCCACAATCAGTCTTCAACATCTGAAGCTTAATACAAGACAGTCCTTGAAAACATGAAGATTGGGAATGGTGACCAAAGTAGAAGATAGAGCAAAGTGATTAGCTTTCCAGATGATGCAGAAATAATTTCCTAAGTGTCACTATGATTTTCACTGATGATAAAAATTTTCCACTGGCTGAAAAGTTTTATTAAGAGTACTAAAGAGAGATTGCCCATAAGAATATTTTCATATACTGTTTCTGTATGATTTTTTTCTTTCACTTCCATGGGTAAAAATTTCTACTTCATAGTAAGAGTTCATGGTTTTATCACATGTTGGCTGAATCATAGGCTAACTGAGAATATTGCTGGCAAATCATTGTTTAGGGATGGTGAACAGCTTCTAGAGCACACTTAGCATAGCTTTGAGTGTTTTCTTGAGCTTCATAGTCACAAAATACAATGTACAAAAAATATCCCAATTTAGTCCACTTTTGTTGTTTTGCTTCTTCCAGGAATTTCTCTGTTGCCTCCAACACATTTCCAAGTGTTGGACTGTAAGAGGCCATTTCATAGTATTTTGGTTTTATGCTTTATCTCTACAAAGACAGTGTAGAGAAGCCTTTAAGTAACTTCAGCCTGAAGTCCCCAGATGTGCACTTTGATCTCTACCAAGTATAGCTATTAACCAGTATCATTATTTTTTTCTCTCCATTGATTAAACATATGATCCTTATTTCCACTAAATAAAAGCATTGGAAACAGACAATACCACAGGCAGCTAAGTAAGGTTCATTGTCATTTAGGCTTCTATGCTTGATTGTTTCTTTCTGATTAAATTTCCTCAGTTATAATATTAGTACAGATCAAGTGTCTGTTGGAGTTTTTACCTAAAGATGAATAACTTTGAAAAAGTAGTGAAAAAGCAGTTCAAAAAGACATTGAAGAGTAGGAAAAGCTGCATATTTAAAATGATTGTCACTTAACTGTCTTTTAGATCCCAATACAGCCCTTCTAATGCAATAGGAGACATTCGTTTAGTTTGCTGATCATGTAGTTGATGTTTTTTGCTTAGAGGTGCCATATCTAACTTGGATCTTTACCACTGATCTCTCTCATGGCAACCTCTGTTCTAGAAAATCATAATTGAAAAAAATTCTTTACAGCATAATTCTGAATATTTTTGATGAATGACATGTGGTATGGCTTCTGCCATTTTCCTCTTTCAAGAATTATGCTCTAGCAAATGCTTCTGTAACTCTTGAAAATTATGGCTCCTTTTTTTTAGAGGTTTGTAAGGATGGTTTGTTTTGGTTTTATTTCATTCATATCGTTCATATTTAATTTTTTTGAAAACAGCACACAAAAAGAAGCTCAACAAGAAGAAATTCAATTAGTAAGATTATGTCTGTAATAATATTTGACAGCCAGTTTTATTTGGCAAGGTTATTTTGACTACTTTTACAATGAAAGTCAAGATTAAGAGGAAAATTTTCAGACAGATGGATTTAATCTGGTTTATACCAACGACTATTCTTGTGGTTTAGACAGTTTCCTGAGTAAGTGTAATTAAATACATCACTGGTATAATTCACTTTTTGTGGCCGGAAATTTTCTAAAGGAGGTGCCACATCAAAAATGTAATGTGAATTTTCTTCTAAGTGCAAGTAGGAATTTTTGTGATGGGAAAACCTTTATTTTTTCATATTTTTTTAACATGCAAAGTTACCTTTTTTAATGAGATCCTGGAGATCAAATGACTGGAATTCACATATACTACATGTGTCTGAAAGCAGCTGCTTCAGAGTAAGAAATCTGCATCAGGCATATGTTCTGTAACCCACCACAGTCCCCACATTACCCTGCTCTCTGGTCAGCCAGTTTAGATCTTGTATCTGGCTTCAAGTAGGTAAATGGTGTAGGGTGGGGTTTTGTTTGCTTGTTTGTACACAAACAGTTACTCCCTTATTTTAGAAAGCAATGTTTAAAAATACTAAGACAGATTAACTCTTGATTCTTTGTTGTTTATCTATATATATTTATATATATATATATATATGTACATGCAGGTACTGAAAGCATATGGAAATTTAGTAAGAAAGTAATGGATCTTCATCTCTCCATTTTTAAAACAGATTTCACATTAACTGAATTAGATTTGTCAAGACTTCATTTGCTTTATTGTCACATTTTCAGTGTGGTGAATCCTGAAATAGCAGAACGGAGTACATCCGTACTTTGAAACTCTGAAGCTATGTATTGAGGATAAAATTAGATTAATTCAATGTTCCAGTTTCAGAAATGTCAATTTTCCACATATCTAGATTGTGAGATAATTTAATTATGACTTTTTTGTTTAAATGACATAAACATTTATAGGGGTTTTTGGCACCTTTACTGCTATACATTAAATCTTTGAATCTAAGTATTTCACAGTAGCAGGAAAACAGAAGCTTTTATTGTGAGGTTCTAAGCCAAGTTCCCTACCAACTTCAGTTCACATTTCCCTCTGCTGCCCCAGTCTTGTGTAGTTTCTGCAGACTGGGAGTCCTTAAGTATTGAAGTTCTGCCCTTCAGGTGGAGAAACACATGGCATATGGAGACAGGGCCCCTATACATTTTGGAGAGGTTGAAGAAGGTGCATAGCTACTTTTACTAGGTTAGAGCAGTGTGGATAACAGCATTTCTCATATAATGTTTCTGAACATTATTCCATTGCTATAAATCAGGGACCCCAGTTTGAGTCAAAGATGGATACATTCTGTAAGTGTAAATGACCTTCTGGGAAATTTCTGGAAAGTTTCTGGCAGTGAGTGCAGCATTATGTGTTTTCCATTTAACACTAGCACTAATCTGAATAATTGCATATATCAGGGATATAATGGTCAAATTTTCTAAGCTTTTGGGTAGGGACACCATCTGGGGAGGAAAAATATGACTCAGGGCATTTGCATGGTGATAATACAGGACTCTCATCAGACAGGAAGAAGATATATAAGAGAAGGGTTTAAGACAAATACAGGTCTACAGAAGGGAGGGGAGGAGAGACAGGTAAGGGGGAAGGAGCAGGGGGTGGGAGGGGAGAAGAAAAAGTAAGAAAATATTTTCTGCCCAGAAAAAGGGAAATTTTCAAGATTATGACATTCTTCTCTGTTTAGATTTAAAATGGCAGGGGACTAGACACCCAGGTATTGAGTAGTTTGACAATTGGTTTATTGGTTGCTATTTACAACAAAAAAGAAATTGGGAATCTTGAAGAAGTAGTTGAATCTCTGACAGTACAGTTAGATAGAAGAACATCAAAGTAGATTCTGGTTTGGAAACACTGTAATGCTTTGACCAGAAACTGACATTTTCATGTTTTCTGAGTCAAATTTGACTTCAGTGATTCTTCATTGATTCATGTCGGTTTTTTCCTTCATATTTTTGTGATTGCACTGCTTTTTTTTATAGCTTTTTTTTTTCCTTTTTACCTCACTATATTCCTTTAAATGCTCCTTCTTTAAGTAGAAATTATTCAGAAAATGCAAAGAAATCACATTTTGGTCTTAAAACTGTAGTCATCTTTTCTCCTCTTTTAGACTTTGATGGAGGCCTGCTGGTGCATTAGTTTTGAATGTGATTAACTGCTAATGTAGTTTTGGGAACTAAGTTTTGCAAACCAAATAGCCTTTTTTTTTTAATTCTACTCACAACTATTCATTTGATAAAAGTTCAAAACCAGGATTCTTTTAACCTTTCAGTTTTCACATGGAACATTCAATCCAATGATCTTAAATATTAATTTCTCAAACAGCTCGAAATTCGTATGAAATATGCATTATGCTACAGAGATGCTTTTATGGAACAAAAATCTAGTAAAGAGCATCCTCATGGAAATGGATGTTCGACAGATTAGCAAAGCATTGTGCAGTAGCAAGGAAGGAAAGAGTTATCTAGGAAAGTAAAAGGTTTTGATTCCAGTATCTATTGTATTCTATACAATAGAAAGCTCTGTTTTCTTCGTGGGAATACAAGATGTCACGTGATTGCTAGCACACTTGTAACCATCAAATAAAAGGAGATGTTACTTCCTACCTGTAAACCCAGAGCTGGCCACAACACCCACATCAGAATGGGATGTACATAGGAAACTCCATATTAAAAAATCATTAATATCAATATATGGATACATTAAAACATGGTAGAGCGTATAGCACTCTTCCCAGAATCTTGCAGCAAATCAGTGATGAGAAGAGGGCATTAGACAGAACAGTTGAAAGCATGCTTTTTTTAATGCAGAATATCAGAAAATGCAAAAACAGCCACAGGTTTCTTCTTTTTTTTCTTTTTTGTCTTTTCCTGAATCTCATAATGAAGAGTGTGTCTACCAGGCTTTCAAAAGCCAAGCTAAAGCAAATCATTATTTTGGAGAAAATCTAATAGCCAGAGGTATCAATTAGTTTATTAAAACTGTATAAGTTACAGTTACAGTATGTTGTTAAAAGATGTGTTAGCCTGGGAGGTATTTTTGTTTCTTTTCTTGTTGTTTTATAGACCTAGAAGTTGTGCAGCTGGACTTGTTCTATTAATAACCATTTGACCCCAGCAACAGGAAATGCTGCTGGAGCAATTGCATTGGTCACACATCATTTTCATAATTAAGCCTTTCAGGTGCATTAGTACAAGGTACACTGATGTCTCTCTCCTATGTTCATCTCCTGGACTCTGAGAGTCTCTGGATTCTAGTGTTTGATCTATCTTCATGTGTGCACAAATAATTGATGATGAAATACTAAATCCCCTGCTTAAGTGACATCAGATGGAGGACTCTAAAAAGTTTGGAGCCACTACTACTTGCTTAATTCAAATCAAAAAGAGGTGGGGGTAGCTGTAGCTAAAGAGTAGACCTGAAAGGAAACTGTTAGCTTTATATTGTCAAAACAAATAATTAATAGAAAATTTTTGATAGATAACCTTATTAGTTATAGAAAAATAAATATACAGATTCTAGGAAATGCATTCTAAAGATGCAAACAAATATTTGACTTGTGATTTTGAGCTGTGATATAAGGTAAAAGAATTATTTGTAGAGATAGTTGTACTAATGTCACTCAAGGTCAATCTGTTTCCACTTAAATTAAGGAGAGAATCTTCTTGTAAGAAATCCAACGTAGGAAAAGAGTTCAGCCTCAGGAGAAAAGAGAAAACTGGCTTTGGTCTGGGTTTGTTTTCCCTTTCCCCACCCAGCACTCTTCTAGGAGTAACTTTTTGTTTGGAATTCAATCTGTATGCTATATGGCAGTGTTAGGAGGGTTGAACTTTTATAAAGCAGGTGTGAAAATCAACTCAGTCTCTCTGACTTCAAATGACCATCTGTTTCCCCACTTAGTGCAGAAAAAATTGCTCAAGAATCCTTTGTTAGACAGTGGTGGAGGGAAACGGGCAAATATATTTGCATGCAAATTTTATACTCTCTTTTTACTCAAAAGAAAGAAGACAAATAATAATTAAAATGAAATGCCAATAATCTGAATTTATTCTATTCCTATATCTAGTTACCTCTTTTCAGCCATTTTTTTTTAACATGATTATAGAGAAAAGCTCATTCTGCTGTTTTCATCAATAAATTTCTGCTTCCTTCCAGAAATGAGAACTGTTTATCTGCCTGCTTCTTTATTATCAAAATACTCCACTTTTAATAACTTACTTTCCTTTGTAATTAAATTATCTCTTGGATAACACTGGAGTTTTCCCTTGAGGATTTATTTTTATTTGATTTCCTTGTATAATTGAAGATGTCTATGTTGTATTACACAACTACAGTCTTTACTGGAGGTAGCTGGTACCTGGCATGAGATAGTGAGTAAGAGTTGAGAAAGTTTTGGTCACATTTTTGTGATTTTAATTATTTTTAAATGTGATTTTTAATTATTTTTAATTAACTCATAATTCCAACACATTCATCTTATCAAATTATCACATCAGAAATATATTTCTGTGTATTTATTTTATAAAATAATATTCTTGATGATCTCTGTCTACAGAGAGAGAGGCAGCAATTATGAAGTAATTTTTGCAAAGCAGAGAAATAAAGGCAGTAATTTGTCCTTGTAAATCAAACAGAGAACTATATTTTCCACAAACTATGACAGTCACTGCTTATACCTGAAAAATAAAAGTATTTAAGTAATAAAAGTAATAAAACCAATATAAATGTACTGTTCACTTTTGTGTAAAATTAAGAACAATTATTTTTGTATCAGTTAATTCAAGGAAATTTTCAGGCTACTTTCAATTAAATGAAAGGGATGGTATACAGGGTTTGGTTTTCTTAGCATTCATTAGCAGCATTAATCTAAAATTATTATTTTAATTCTAAAGATTTGATAAAGAATGTAGTGTTGTTATTTTTGTGATAATATTTTAAGTTCCTTTCTTTTAAATACACAAGGAATTACTTGAGTCCATATCTGCTTAATTGAATACTTTTGAATGAACAAACGGGAAAATAGGGAAATACTTTTGTGAGGAAATGACTAGTTGAAATATTGAGTACCATAAGGAGATGGCCTTAAATTGCTGGGGATTTTGGAGTGTACATGTTTTGCCTATTTATTCATTTATTTGCTTATTTAATCTGGCATCTGTTACCAGAAATAGTGGACTGACACAGTAACGTGGTACACTCTTTATGGAGATCTGAGCAAAGTGAAATGGTAGAAATTTTTTAAACCTCAGTTAAGAAACCTTAACATGCTGGAAACTGATTTTATATATATTCTCCACAGAAATTAGATGAACATGTCACTAGTACTAATCTGCTGTGGCAATACCAAAAAATCCTCAACACAAAGAAAACCAAAACCAAAATTATAAAATGAAGAGTTGTATTGCCTGAGACAGGTGAATTCAGTGTTTGTCATAAACACAAAACAAGGAAAGTAGCCTCCCCAACACCTGGTTGCCACATGAAACCCCAGAAAACCAGGAGTATTTATTTTTCTAGAAAAATCTGCGCTACAAGAGACTCAATTGGAAGTATTTCAGATATATTACAGAGAATTCTTGCTATGAATTAATTACCAGGATTATTAATCTTGTTTCGCATGTTTACAGCTTTCACAGTCAGGCGAGACATGTCCAGACCAGGATATATGTAGGTTTTATTTGCATTCACATGGTCAAATGGCTTCTGAGAGTATGAAACAAAATAAGGTTAGGCATTTTCTCAATAGACTAACAGAATATATTTAGGAAATTCACAAAACTTGCAAGTTTGCTTTTGATTTCTGATGAAAAGTATGTACCAAAGATATGTACCATCATCACTAACCTTGAAAACTGTTGGTTATTTTATATAGTTTATTTTCCCAGATATGCAGCTTTAATGCTAATGAGATGGGATGAGCTGCCAAGAAAGACCTGGTTCTAAATAGTCCTGCTGGGCTGATTTATCTAAGCCGAATAATACTTTAGACATTAAGGTCAGAGGAAAAAAAAATTAAATTCTAGTTTCATCTATGAATTTGGCTGAGTGCACTGTAGGGTTTGTTGTTACTGTTGTGTTTGGATTTTTACTAGGGCAGAAGACCTCAGCTATTCTTTATTCATACATTATGTCTTGCTTCATTTATGGTTTCTATTCCATGATTATACAAAAATATATGCAAAAACTGAATATGAGGAACTGAGTAAAAGTGAAGGCCTGTTTTATTTAAAGCATTTCAGCCACTTAGGCACTAATACTTCTCATGTTTACAGACTGTTTTGGTAATGCCATATTTGATTTTTGGAGCAGTCTTGACTTGTCTTCCTATATAACTCCTTCTATATAACTGGAGACATCTGTGACTAGTCATATTAATCGCATTTATTCCTGAGAAAGTGTTAGGTTTTTTTAAGTTTTTGAAGAAAAGGAAGGTTTAAGTATGTTGAAATAGCTAGGAAACAGAATTAATATTTTTAATGTTTCATAGAAATAACAATTATGCAATAAAAAAGCATAACCATTTTAATTTCTGTGGTGCTATTGTCTCTATTTTAGACATATTAGAAAACAATTTAATTTTATTCCCATGTCCAAATTTACAACAAGAGCAACATTTACTTTATTTTTCTCCTGTGATGAAAAATGTAGAACGCTTTAAACTCTTTGCAATTTATTTTGCTAAATACAAAGTAGGTTCATGTGCTTGACTTTCAGCTCAGTGTGAGGAGGACAATTCTAGCACCTCTGGCTCAGAAAACGTGACACAAATTGTTGCTCACTGGAGGAAAAACATCACTATTTTCTTCTACAGGGCTTTTGCACTTCCCTCACAGTATGCCAGAGGCCTCTTCCAGAAATAGGTCAGGAGGTGACAGGCCTCATTGTCTGAGGCAGCATCATCCATACTTACACATGTAAGTAATGCCTGAATCCTTAGTAGCGTTCTCTTAGGATAATGTGTGTCTAACGATACAAAGCATTTAAACTAATGTACTGAATGCTTGAAGTTAGTAGGAAGGGAGTGTAAGAAGTTGCTATCTGATCCTTCAGCTTTAATAAACTCAGGTTGATTAAAGGATTAAATCAGGACTCAGGTAATCTGATTTCTGTCTGTATGGTGAAGATTTGTGTCCGGAACATTTACAGAGATGGATTCTCAGACTTTTGGTGGAGAAAAGCATTGGGAGAAACTCCCACCTCAGCAACAACTGTGATTTACCTTGTTGTTTTGTGAGATTACAATACGAATATCTTTGTAAAATATATGTTGAGGGTCTCAGTGGTATGATAGAAACATTTGGTTATCTTTTTAAAGTTGCATCTTGCTGTAATTGATTCATTTATCCATTGCTATTTACATCAAATACAGCATCTGCCCCAAAATCTGTGCCGCTGCTCTTTTATTTGTATTTAACACTGGCTGCTGGCCTACAGGTTA
Source organism: Corvus brachyrhynchos (assembly GCF_000691975.1). Lineage (NCBI taxonomy): Eukaryota > Metazoa > Chordata > Aves > Passeriformes > Corvidae > Corvus > Corvus brachyrhynchos. The sequence continues at coordinate 6,308,479 of NW_008237229.1, read as the reverse complement.
AGGGATGTCTGTGCCCCATGTATAAATGCCATTTGGTTTCCAATTATTAATTTTCTCTGCAAACCATACATTATTTCTATCAAATAGACATTGCAGAAATCTTTCTACTTCACTCTTTTACAAAAAGCTTATATAAACTCCTCCCCTAAGCAGGGGTTTTGGATCAGAAGACCTTCAGAGGTCTCTTCTAACCTCAGCTACTCTGTGAGTCTGTGAAAGAACAAAAAAGACTATGTGGCATGCAAGGATTTTTCTATTGTGCCAATGAATATGCAATCACACATATGACCTCAGTCTGAACTAAATGAGTAGTCTGTGTAAATCCTAAAGGCAAATTTCAAATCTTTTGATCTGCAGCAATATTGTTTGTTTCAGCTGCAGCTTCCTAGAAATACAGGATGAGTTGCAGCATTTCTCTAATTTCATTAATAATCTAAGCATATTAAACCCAGTGGGACTGATGAAAGAATGTTAATTAAAGTTTGCCCCCTTCGATACATAGCACACATGTCCTTTACACACTGATGATGTGGACATGATAATTTGAAACAACGGCCAAAGATTAATAATAACAATTTTTCAGAGAAGCTAGCACTTATTTTTGGATATTAATCACCAGACAACCTTGTTTTTAACAGAGAAAAGGTATTAGTGATGATAGAAAAATATATAGGATTTTTAACTATAATGCCAACCTTTTCTGATTAAATACCCTAATATGATAATGTGACAGCCCTGATAAGCTGCAGAGGGGCTTTGTCCAGGTGCAGCTCATCAAGGCCAAGGCCTAATGAGAATTCCTCAAATCATAGTGTGGCCTGGGGCAGGGAGGGGGACATGCAATTTAAAGTCAGCTTTTCTGGGCCTCTACAGATAGCCTCTATACACTTCTACATGGGACTTTACACAGTATTTAATACAGATGGAAATCTTAGTAAAAGTGGAGAGAACTCTAATAATTCTTGACTATACTTCTTAACTTGAATATGTCTTTTCTTCTGCCTTGTTCTGGATTTTTCTATGCTGATATCCTTCCCGTCTTTCAGATATATCCTTAAAGTTGTCTCATGGCTTCCAAAAAACTAATAGTTGCTTTCCTTTTTCTCTGTGTTCATGGTAGACAACTTTATCTTCACTTGTGCCTTTCTTTTCCTGCTTTGATGCATCCCCATGTTTCTCATTATAACTTCTCTATTTCAGAAATATCTTACAAATTATATGACCATTCTATTTTTCAAGAGCTCCTGTAACATTTTCTTTTCCAATCTGACTTCCAAAGAATTTTTCTTGTTCCTATGTATAGCCCAAACAAGGTGGGAGAAATGCCTTGTTCATGAAATAGTGTCAATGCAGCTGTTACACAGACAACAGTGACAACAATAAGTGCTCATTGCTCAGGTGTGTTGAACAGAAGGAGACACAAGGGCTGTTTTTCTTCCTAGCAAGATTTTAACAGAGCCAGAGGTTGTCATGGTTCTTAAGATAACTTCAGAGAGACATAAATTTTAAGTGAAGTACTTCACTTATCTCAATTTCATATTGTCCTATTGCACTGCAGCAACTCCTAAGAACTTATGTCTGACTAATTGCATCCTTTAGAAAGAAGCTAGTCTACATTTGAAAACCCCTGGAAATCTAATGTCCACCAGTTTTTCTTGACAACTTGTTCAAGCAGATTTTATAGAATGCATTTTACTTACATCTGCTTATCAAAAGGAATACTGAGACATCTCCCAGTGAAACAACTGAATAATAAAAAATAGTAGTAACTACTATTCTCTTCAGCAGATACACTGTATTTCTAACCTGCAATTCCAGTTCATAATGCATACATCTACAGAATCTACACAATGCACAAGAGTGCCATACAGCTGTGGCAATGAGAGAATCTGCCCAAGACAGTCTTATTATCTCCACAGAACTAGCTAATCTGGACCATACTGTGTAAGCACTGCTCACTATATGGCGCTCTGAAATGTAATGCATCCTTATCCCCTAAAAAAAAAAAAAAAAAAGAAAAAATAATGAGAAGATTGAAAGGCTGACATTTTGAGGTCTCTGACTGTAAGAAGTGTTTCCACCTCTCAGATCATTTTGGTGGTTATGCTCCATACAGTCCATTATTGGCAGTATTATTTGAAGTATGTGGACAGCCCAATGGAATAGAATTTTTCCAGAGTGATCCCAATGAAGATGCAGTGGAAGGTAACATCATGTGCTGGTATCATCTGGGGTAGAGTTAATTTTCTTCCCAGTTGCTAGTATGGGGCTGTGGTCTGGATTTGTGTTGAGCATGGGTTTGTCAAGGTGATATTGGATGGTAAAATTCCCCAGCCATCCCAAAAGCGCCTCTAAGGAAGCCTCTCAATGCAGCCAGCATGCTTGCACACACACACACTGGATAGCTAGCAAACCAGTCCGACGATGAATGAGCAAGAAGGGTCTTCTGATGGGGTTCTACGGGAGAGATTTTAATGCCTCTGCACTCATGCAAGGTTCCAGAGAAGTCCCTGGGGAGAACGATTGGGGGTCCAGGGTAAGGGAACTAACCAAGAAACTCTGAGGGTGTATCAGGTAACAAGGGTTGGAGTGGCCAATGTAGCCAACCAGGGGAGCAGAACTGGGGTACATTAACAGAACAGAGCATTCTGGGGGAAGCTTTTTCAGTCACCATAAGCTGGAAAGGAACCTAGGACTTATTCCACTGCGGGACTCCTTTTGTTCCTTGTCCAGCAGGCCCACTGGCCTCCGCATGGGTTGATAAAACTCAGCTTTTGTTGTTGCTGAGCAGGGCTTACACAGAGCCAGGGCCTTTTCTGCTGTTTGTATGGCCAGGCTGGCAAGAAAGTTGGCGGTGCATGGTAGGTTGTGAGGAGACACAACTGGGACAGGTGACCCAAACTGACCAAAGGGATATTCCGGATCATATGACATCATGATCCATATATAAAGTGTGGAGAAGAAGGAAGGAGGGATGTTTGGAGTGATGGTGTTTGTGTTCCCAAGTAACCATTATGTGTAATGGGGCTGTGCTCTGCTGGAGATGGCTGAACACTTGCCTGCCCATGGGAAGAGGTGAAATAATTCCTTGTTTTCATTGGTTTGTGTGTGTGGCTTTTACTTTCCCAATTAAACTGTCTTTATGTCAACCCACGAGTTTTCTACCTCTCATCCCTCCAATTCTCTCCCTGATCCTGCTGGTGGGGGAGTGAGTGAGTGGCTGCATGGGGCTTGGCTGCTGGCTGGGGTAAGAGCACAACACATTATTTCACTTCTCACACCAATTCCTACAATGTATTCTGTACCACACACAGCCCCAAACACACATGCATACACACTCATCTTGCATGGCTTACCTAGTTAATCCAACTGCAGCCAACTGCACTAGTTAGCATGGGCACAACATGTTCTCCCATTATCACTCCCTCTGTAGCCCTGTGGGCCAGTCTGACAAGGAGTGGAGTAATGCATTTTGCTGGGGGTCATTCATTCTGGAGACCCCCTACATTATTACTCGTTTATAATCTTCTCCCTGCCATATCACATTCTGTGTTGACTTACATTATGCTAATTGACATTTTCTCATCTTTTGCAGTAACTATACCTTGAAATATCAGAGCAATGCCTTAATGCTCAGGAGAATTCAAAAAACATTAATTCAGCATTAAAAGCTGCACATTTTTTTCTATATTAATATTTGAGCAAAGTGGAAAATCTGATTTATGAAAAGAAGAAAGACTGGGTTAATATGACCTGTCTGAGGCCATGTGGAGAGTCAACAGTAGTTTCTGTCCAGTGCTCACTGGCAAATACTTGTTTTTTAGAAAGAAAAAAAGAGAACTGGTTTGTATTTCAGTCAACCAGTTTTTAAATCTTGAAGCCTGGCCAAAAGGCAACCAGCAGCTTAGAACAGATTAAATTTCCTGCCACAGCAGTAAGTCAGTTTTGGATACTTGTCTTTACTTACAGAAGTACTTCCATAATTTTGTCCTGCAGTTTTACACCTAACTTTTGGCTGCCTGTCCCTTTGAATCTTTTCCAAAACTCACTGAGGAGTTACACAAAACCAGTATACTAGACTGGGGAAAACATACGTAGTCTGATCACAGAGATATAGAGAAAATTTAACTATCTTACAATCAGTCTCTGCAGAGTTCAGATGCTCTCCTTAGGCAATCTGACACTATTTTTCCCCATGTAGCATCCACAACTGGAATCTTCTGTTGTGAAATATGCTTCAAGCCAGAAAGACAGAGTTCCTCTTTTTGCTGAATAGTTTTCTTGTTACGCTCTT